>NW_028246979.1:0-112766 GCF_964263255.1 Lissotriton vulgaris | reverse complement strand
AATTCCTGTGCTGTAACATATCAGTAGAACCTTTGTTATTGTTACAGTAACTCGCATCCCACATATGTATACATTCAACTTCTCACTTATTATACCTGAGTTCAAGCCATGGGCAACCCAGTATACAGCAGTACGGAAACTTGTCAGACGGTTTGGTCTACATCGGCTGTTTTCAACTCCTCTATCATAACTTCCCATTCTAGCGATATTGGTACTTTACGTAACCCTCTCGTTTCTTCTCTGCGCAGCGCTGCACCCTCTGCAGTACTCCATCGTATCACCTCTGTATACCAGTGCAAGATAGCGGGGGGGTTTGCTCGACTTACAGCGCATTGTGATGGTTCTAATGGCTAGTATTAATGCAAGGTCTATGAAGCGGTATTGGACCTTGTATCTTGACAAATGTGTGTGCAAACCCAGGGTACATTCTTTCACAGTATCATGGATCTCGTGTTGTGCTGCTGTCCCGGCTAGTCTTCTAATCTTGTCCCAGTAGTCCTTTATGATCGACATACCCATATCGTGTGTAACAAGTCTGCCCCTTCCATCTGACAGCATGGGCAGACGTGCTGTATTTGTGGGAACATTCTATCAAATCTACTCGGGGGCAAGTAAGCACAATGCAGTACCATCGTTTGGATACATTTGAATTTCGAGTTTCTCGATACCTTTCTGGGGTGTTCTACTATGGCTGTCCATTCCTTGTCTGTCATATTTCTACCTATATCCTCTGACCAAGCAGTTTTCAGTGCTTCCAGTGATATCCTCGTGTGGGCGCTAATGCCAGTGTATAGCCAACGTATCATGTGTCTACCTCTTCCCATATAGTGCACAATCTTCACTAGCTTATTGCTGGAGGGTTCTCTCCTCTGTGGTGCCCAGTGTTTTTTCACATAGTATAACAGTGCAGCGTGTTTTAGGTACAGGTGGTCCGGGGCACCCGTCTCATGTACAAAGGCGTCGTGATCCAGGAGTGTCTCGTTACTAAATAAGTCACCCACAGTGCTGACACCTTATTCCGCGCAGGGTGCTAGTTTGCGCTTGGTGAGTATGACGCTTTCAAGTGGGATTCCCAGCAATGGAATACTGCCTGTGTATGCAGGGGGTGCATTTGTGTATCTTAGCGCCGCTTTCCAACACTAAAGTGCAGTATCTAGCAAGGGAGGTAGGTCTCTCGGCACCTGGTAATAAGAGGGCGTGTAGACCTCCATTATCTATGTCCGCCGCAGTGTACCCTATTTCTTGCAGATTACGACCCGCCACCCAGTATGACAACCATTGTAGTTGGCAAGCATAATAATAAGCACGGATGTCCGGAACTCCCAGCCCCCCGGGCCGGGTGCCCACCTGCAGTTTTCTTAAGCTTATACGTCTCCTACCCTTCCCCCATATTAATTCTATCAATAAAGTGTTCAATAAATTGAAGGTGGCTTGTGGCACTATTAATGGCAGGTTAGTAAAATAATACAATAATCGTGGCAAAACAACCATTTTCGAGATTGCGACTCTCCCCATTACAGACAATGGCAGTGCTGTCCTGAAAGCAACACTGGATTTTAATGCTCTGATCGCTCTGTTAAAGTTGCCCTCCAGCATGTCCTCAGTTGTCCTATGTATCTGGATCCCCAGGTATTTAAATGTGGTCTGAGATATCTGGAGTTTGGTATCTCCGAAGTCTATTTCCACTGCATCTGCATGGTCTGTGAAGAAAAAAGCATGGGACTTTGCTGTGTTTAAGGCCAGACCCGCCAACTCCTCAAATTGTTTATACAATTCGAATATTGGGGTTAGGGGTAACCGGAGATCTCTTATGTACACAATAATATCATCTGCGTACGCCGATAAAAGGTGTGTAATGTTCCCTATTGGGATTCAGCTTCCCAAAAAGTCCTGTCTCATTTTTATTGCCAAGGGTTACAATGCCAGAATAAATATAAGGGGCGATAGCGGGCAGCCCTGTCTGGTTCCCTTATGTATCTCATATTCCCCCGATATGTGTCCATCCATTCTGGTGCACGCTGTTGGAGCCTTGTACAAGAGGCGCAACCAGTCCACATATCCTTTCGGTATTCCAAATTTCTGTAAAACCTGAAACATGTATTCCTACCTTATGGAATCAAATACCTGCCTAAGGATATATAAACACACACGTAGGGGAATGTGACACTTTTTCATTAATGGACTCTGTGGACAGTACAATGCACTGAAGACATGCACCATGGGCCATGAAGTTCACTTATAGATTAAGGCGTGATAAAGAAAAGGAAATTTTGGGCTTTGGGCCAATCGGGAGGGACAATGCAGGGGTGGAGTGTTTAAAAGGCAATGGGCGGGAAGCGACAGCTACTAACTGTTTGGAGTAATCATGGCGAGAACGGTAGACGTTTGTTAACTAATAAAGCAGGTACGGGGAATGATGGGAAGACTTGGCTTTCATGCAGTTCGGAAAAAGCGTGGGAGGGAAAGAGGGATTTTCAAAACGTAATAGTGACAGAGAGTGATTAATATAGTACCGCACATGTTTAAAAGTTCATAGACAGGATTTAAACACCGTTCATGATTTGAAGGTAGCGCGATGTGATTAGAGGGTTAAACTGTGATTTACAATGGAAGGGACGGAGGAATACTGGGATAACATGAATTAGTATTAGCAATATTGGAAACGTTGGTTCACACCCTGAGTACGAAGGATTAAATGTATGATGCCTTAACTGAAAGAGAGAAAGACGAAGTGGGACTATGCACCATGGGGAAATGTTTTGGTTTTGGAAATGACGGAGCATTGAAAGTATGTTGCATCTTTATTTATTCAGGATGAGAAGTGCTAATAATTTGTTTATGTTGTTATTTATTTGTAGTGACCCCCGAAGAAGGGCTCGAAGTGGCCCGAAATGCATTGGGTTTTTAACTAGAATAATAAAAGACTGCTTGTGATGGACTTTTTGCACTACTCGTATTCTTTCAAAGAGGCCTGGATTGGCACTGTCTAAATGCAAGAAAGCTGACAATTGGCACCACATCCCGATTGTTGGACCTTTTTGTGAATTGGATTGAAATAATATTTGGAAAACATGAGTTAAAATACGGTTGAAAGTTGGATAACTAAAAAACAAAGGATAAAAGAAGTTGAATTAAATGTGCACGCTAAATAGCGGCACAAAGCTGAGCATTTGGTTTAGGGGCTATGAAGTCCCTCCTCCTTTACAAGTTTCTTAACTAATGGCAGTAGGGCATGCCTAACAGCCAATCTGCACGCAACTGCGCTGAAGGAATGACGAAAATGAAGAATAAAACAACATGGTTTAAAACAAAGGTGTGCATCCCTCCATATCTGATAAGGTCCAAAGAAAGACATCCGGCATGAGGAAACCGCTTTGGCGCTTCCGTCATCAAGTAGTGTAGTTTCCTGATATTTAGTGATGTGCTAAGTGCCGATAAGAAACCTGTCTGTTCGATGTGAATCATCCGAGATAGATATGGCAATAGCTTGTTGGCCAGCACTTTACTCAATATTTTATATTCTGTTGATAATAGCGACAGGGGGCGGTAATTAGCCATGTCCGCATGGTCTCTTCCAGGTTTCGGTATCGATATTACTAGCGCCTGCGCAGTGGTGAGAGGCAAGGTACCCTTATCCATACTTCTTGGAACAACGCTGTTAGCTGAGGTATTAGTGTTTCTGCATAGGCAGCATAAAATTCAATGGGGAACCCTACTAATTCTTTCTGTGCTGCAATCGGTAGTGTCGGGAAAGTTAAAATGGAGAGAAAGGTCTCCAATTGATCAGTGGTAGCATCTGTCGTCACTCCATACAGCGTTGCATAGTAGTTCCAAAAGGCAGCATTGATATCCCCTTGATTGGAAACCAGTATCCCATTTGCAGTGCTCACTTCACTAATGACTATCGTAGGAGGGGTGTCTCGAATTAATCTAGCAAGCAGAGGACCTGCCTTATCCGCCTCCACATGTGTTCGTCTAGTGTACGCCTCGTAATCTATAACCCTGAGTGACTCCAAGAGTTCCGCATGTCGAATTTGCGCCGCTTGTAGCAGGCCCTTCTTTTCGCCATCCGCCGCAGCCTCCGGCTCTAACCTGCCCATTGAGTTCTCTACCTCTACCAATGATCTATGAACTTCCAGTCTGGCACCCACCACCGCACTGATCGCTTTGCCTCTTATGACCGCCTTGAAGGCGTCCCATTCTACCAGACCGTGCGAGGTCCCATCAGTCAACTCACGAGACCGCCCTTCATCATTTGGGGACCGTCACGTTTGGTAGGTCAAGTATCCACAATAGATTGGCAGATGTTATAAGCCTAATATATGTTAAACGTGTCAGTAGGAAAGCCTGTCAGTGGAAAACTGAGTAGCAGTGCATAAACAGAAGTAAGTGAAAGTGAATCAGTGAGTGAGAAAGCAACAGAAGTTCAAGATTGGGTAGTGATAGGGGAAAAAAAGTTTATTCAGTACCCCTTCAGTCCCAAAGTATAAAAAACAGTGCAATAGTAGTGTAACAGAATAACTACTATGAAGTATCTTAGGTCGACATGTTTCTGCAGACTACTGGAGCCACGTGGTCTCCCGCTGCTTCTTCAGGACCATTGCATGCTACTGCTAATAAAAGAATTAAAGAATTGATATCACCTTATACGTGATCAGTTACCATCTTCCTGGCTTCATAGAACAATCATCCAGATACATACAAGAGAAAAGAAAAGCACAAACAAGGCACAATTAGTATGTGCTTGAATTTGCACACATAGATACAAATCCATTTGCTGACTTAAAAGTTAATAGTCATCAAAGACAGTTGTAACTTGTCATCACGCTCGCCTGCTCACTCACCTTTGTGGCAGGAAGGAATAGCCCCACCTCACCTGGCTTTAACTCAGGTACATGGAGCACCGCTCTAGCGGAGGGAATAAAAAATATTTACCTTTTCAAAATATGAAACTATGTAACAGTAGTGTTTAATCTAACTGCGACAACCCACTAGTCGATAAGAAGTAATTTCCGTGTGTTTAAAATGGCCAAGTGACTATCTAGGCTTACTGCTTCATATGACAAAACAAAGGAAAGCAGTGTTACCACAACGTGGATTGGGAGCCTTAGTGACCACATACTCTGTCATATTTGAACTCACAACCTTCGAAGTTACACTCGAAGCGCGAATCAATCAGTCATCTCAAAGTTAGCGCTGCAAGCCGTTTAAAAAAGACGTATTTGTCACTCTTATCAAGGTACCCGAGCAACGAATCATATCAGCGTTAGCGCTAGACGATTTTAGTCAAAGCGCATCAGGCGTTAAGCGCATAAGTCACTATTGTTAATTTCCCAATGCTCACAGTACAAATACAAATGCTCGATTTAGCACGCTTGTTGTACACAATCGTTGGGCGCTGCACACTAACCTCTCCGTCGGTACCCCAAGCTTCCCTCTGGGTTGTCTGTTGGGGAGGTGCCGGCGCTGCCGCACTCAACCGACTTAGTTTGTTCCGGCGTTGGCGTCGCCCTGGCATGTGACGTCATCAGGGCGTGCCGCGCTATGAATCATGGGAAGTGTAGTTTGACATTCGCTCTATAGTTTAAACAAGGCGTAGTAAAGGCAAAGGTACGAATCAAGGGTGATGTGGTATGACGCTCGATATGTGCTTCATCAGAAGTCAAGTAATAACTTTGCGCAATACAATTCCACAGGCGATGTCTTTACATTATAACTCTACCCGTTAAGGGCACGGAAATCACAATCGTCGCGTTTAAGCAATCATAGTAATCGCCGGTATTTTTTCGTTAGCCATACCTACAATGACACCCACAAACCTTACGGAACACATCATTCGATTTAACAAACCGGTGGTTCTCGGCACAGTAATAAAAGTCCTGAGTAAAAACTAGCTCTGTTCCCTTATGATGTAGACAATGACATGCAATATTGAGAGAAAGGGACAAGCAAGTACAAGGGACTAAAGATGGTCTGCTCAGATCCCTAGTGGTGTTAGCACATGATCCATATACTATAGAACCTATGGAGGAATTATCTCTAAAAAATCAAGTCTCATCAGCTGATGGAGTGTGGATGGTTCTAGTGGTATGGTATATAACTGTATAAACTGAGACACAAATCAATTAGAGCGACATCCACAGGATATCTTCGTTTAGCCCTATTTGGTCCGTCTTGAGCGTAAACACCCATTTCTGTTCGCACCTGAACAGAAAGGTGGTAGCATCAGCCCCAGGTGGGATCAGTGGTTGGTCCAATACTGTCCAGTGGAGATCAGTAGGTTGGTGTCCTACTTCTAAAAAATGATTCACGAGTTTGGTGGCTTGCTTAGAACACCTGACCGAGCTCTTGTGCTCCGAGATCCTCACCTTAATTTTTCTAGTTGTCATCCACACACACTTCTTGTTACAGGGACACGTAAACAAATAAATTAGGTTTGAACTGTTACAGTTAGTGAATCTTCTTAACTGCCAAGGGCGATTGGTACCTATGTCAATATTCAATGTTTTGGTTGTTTGTGGGCAGGCAGCACAATTCCCGCATGGATAGTGTCCAGTGACCGCTGGCATATCCCACAGTGTCCCCACTGCCCGTGGGATGGTGTTCTTGGGTCTGGAATGTACTATTTGGTCTCGCAGACTCTGTCCCTTCTTAAAAGCAAACAATGGAGGTGGTAGTGTGTCATTACCCGTATTTAGGATCTTCCAATGTTTCTGAACAATTTTTGGGATTTGATTGGATTATGTGCTAAATGTATTTACACATGTAATCCAATCTTGTTTCTGTTTCGGAGGCAGAATTTCCAAGAGACTTTCCCTATTGTTATTCGAGGCCTTCTTTTTAGAGGCACAAATTAGATGTTTGGGATAGTTTTTTTCGGCTAGATTTGCCGCCAAGGTTTTAGAGTGGGCCTCAAACGCAGACTTGGTGGAACGATTCCTTTGTATCCGAAGGAATTGCCCATAGGGCAAGTTGTCCCTCAAAGCCTTGGGGTGACAACTTCCATAGTCCAAAAGGAAATTCCGTGCCATCGGTTTACGGTACAACTCAGATTGAAGGCCAGTCGGAGTAGATATAATTAGGAGATCCAAAAAGCCCAATCGATGTCTGTCATATTCGACGGTAAACTTGAGAAACCTATTTCTCTCGTTCAACCAGGTATGAAAAAGCTGTAGCTCCTCAACCGATCCACGCCACACCACCAAAACATCGTCTATATATCTTTTCCACACTCGCAGACGACCGAGATGGGGATTGGTGTCTGCGAAAATGTGGTTCTGCTCGAATTTATGCACATACAGGTTAGCGAGACTAGGAGCAAAAACGCTGCCCATACTAGTCCCGCTAACCTGCAAATAGATGGAATCCTCGAACTGAAAATAGTTCTCAGTCATGGCCAATGTGGCCAAGGTCATGATTAGTCTGACCGGCGTGATGCAGTTCAGATCTCTCTCTGATAACAGCCCTTCAATCACCTCCAACGTCTCAGTCTGAGGGATGGACGTATACAGACTTTCTACGTCGAAAGATACCAGTATGTCAAGATCTTCATTGAACTCGATATCGGGGAGAATCCTCAGGACATCCTTGGTATCTTTAAGGAATGTCGGCATTTCCTTGACTAAGGGTTGCAAAAAGAAGTCTACAAAAGTAGATAAGGGTTCAAGTAGTGAACCTATGCCCGATATAATTGGGCGACCGGGGGGGGCCTTTGTGCCTTATGAACCTTTGGTAATATGTAGAAATAAGGCATCTTGGGATTCAACATACAGAGATATTGTGCTTGTCTTGGGGTGACCCACCCCTCGGCCAATGCCTCTTCCACTATGTGCCCAATTACCGTTGTAAGTCTCTCAGTGGGATCACCTGTGAGTTTCAAATAGGCTTTGGTGTTATTCAATTGTCGCAGACACTCATGGCGATAGACACAGGTGTCCAACAAGACTATAGCCCCACCCTTATCCGCTGGCTTCACTGTCACTGCTTCATTATTGGCCAATGATCTTACTGCCTCTTGTTCTTTCTTTTACATATTGATAAATGGACTTTGTTGGTGTTGATACATCTCTCTCAGGTCGTGGTCTACTGCTTCCTCAAAGGCGGCTACCTTCGGTGGAAGACCCACTGTAGTTGGATTAAATGTGGAGGGTTTTCTCAGACCAGTATTTTCATCTAGTTGTAAGGTCATCATGCCCTGCTCAGGTTTATTCGCGAAAAGATAGTGCAATCTAATCTTGCGAAAATAAATTCCCATTTCGATCTGAGCAAGGAAAGGATCCCCTCAGATCCATGAGGAACGGGAAAAAGATACCTCAGGAACAGCCAGGGACATCAGGAGCTCAAGCATCGTAATCAACTTGAGCTCACATATACTGACGGACATGGAAGAACAAGTCCTGAATAAAGGCTTGGGGTTTGTCACTACTACTAGAGGGGATCCTTTCCTTGAGAGAGATGTATCAACACCAACAAAGTCCATTTATCAATATGTCAAAGAAAGAACAAGAGGCAGTAAGATCATTGGCCAATAATGAAGCAGTGACAGTGAAGCCAGCGGATAAGGGTGGGGCTATAGTCTTGTTGGACACCTGTGTCTATCGCCATGAGTGTCTGCGACAATTGAATAACACCAAAGCCTATTTGAAACTCACAGGTGATCCCACTGAGAGACTTACAACGGTAATTGGGCACATAGTGGAAGAGGCATTGGCCGAGGGGTGAGTCACCCCAAGAGAAGCACAATATCTCTGTACGGTGAATCCCAAGATGCCTTATTTCTACATATCACTAAAGGTTCATAATGCACAAAGGCCCCCCCCTGGTCGCCCAATTATATCGGGCATAGGTTCACTACTTGAACCCTTATCTACTTTTGTAGACTTCTTTTTGCAACCCTTAGTCAAGGAAATGCCGACATTCCTTAAAGATACCAAGGATGTCCTGAGGATTCTCCCCGATATCGAGTTCAATGAAGATCTTGACATACTGATATCTTTCGACGTCGAAAGTCTGTATACCTCCATCCCTCAGACTGAGACGTTGGAGGTGATTGAAGGGCTGTTATCAGAGAGAGATCTGAACTCCATCACGCAGGTCAGACTAATCATGACCTTGGCCACATTGGCCATGACTGAGAACTATTTTCAGTTCGAGGATTCCATCTATTTGCAGGTTAGCGGGACTAGTATGGGCAGCGTTTTTGCTCCTAGTCTCGCTAACCTGTATGTGCATAAATTCGAGCAGAACCACATTTTCGCAGACACCAATCCCCATCTCGGTCGTTTGCGAGTGTGGAAAAGATATATAGACGATGTCTTAGTGGTGTGGAGTGGATCGGTTGAGGAGCTACAGCTTTTTCATACCTGGTTGAACGAGAGAAATAGGTTTCTCAAGTTTACCGTCGAATATGACAGACATCGATTGGCCTTTTTGGATCTCCTAATTATATGTACTCCGACTGGCCTTCCATCTGAGTTGTACCGTAAACCGATGGCAAGGAATTCCCTTCTGGACTATGGAAGTTGTCACCCCAAGGCTTTGAGGGACAACTTGCCCTATGGGCAATTCCTTCGGTTACAAAGGAATTGTTCCACCAAGTCTGCGTTTGAGGCCCATTCTAAAACCTTGGCGGCAAATCTAGCCGAAAAAAACTATCCCAAACATCTAATTCGTGCCTCTAAAAAGAGGGCCTCGAATAACAATAGGGAAAGTCTCTTGGAGATTCTGCCTCCGAAATAGAAACAAGATCGGATTGCATGTGTAAATACATTTAGCACACAATTCAATCAAATCCAAAAAATTGTTAAGAAACATTGGAAGATCCTAAATACGGGTAATGACACACTACCACCTCCATTGTTTGCTTTTAAGAAGGGACAGAGTCTGTGAGACCAAATAGTACATACCAGACCCAAGAACACCATCCCACGGGCGGTGGGGACACTGTGGGACATGCCAGAGGTCAATGGACACTATCCTTGCGGGAATTGAGCCGCCTGCCCATAAACAACCAAAACATTGAATATTGACATAGGTACCGATCGCCCTTGGCAGTTAAGAAGATTCACTAACTGTAACAGCTCAAACCTAATTTATTTGATTACGTGTCCCTGTAACAAGAAGTATGTGTGGATGACAACTAGAAAACTTAAGGTGAGGATCTCGGAGCACAAGAGCTCGGTCAGGTGTTCTAAGCAAGCCACCAAACTCACGAATCATTTTTTAGAAGTAGGACACAAACCTACTGATCTCCACTGGACAGTATTGGACCAACCACTGATCCCACCTGGGGCTGATGCTACCACCTTTCTGTTCAGGTGCGAACAGAAATGGGTGTTTTAGCTCAAGACGGACAAAATAGGGCTAAACGAAGATATCCTGTGGATGTCGCTCTAATTGATTTGTGTCTCAGTTTATACAGTTATATACCATACCACTAGAACCATCCACACTCCATCAGCTGATGAGACTTGATTTTTTAGAGGTAATACCTCCATAGGTTCTATAGTGTATGGATCCTGTGCTAACACCACTAGGGATCTGAGCAGACCATCTTCAGTCCCTTGTACTTGCTTGTCCCTTTCTCTCAATATTGCATGTCATCGTCTACATCATAAGGAAACAGAGCTAGTTTTTACTCAGGACTTTTATTACTGTGCCGAGAACCACTGGTTTGTTAAATCGAATGATGGGTTCCGTAAGGTTTGTGGGTGTCATTGTAGGCATGGCTAACGAAAAAATACCGGCAATTACTATGATTGCTTAAATGCGATGATCGTGATTTCCGTGCCCTTAACGGGTATGGAGTTATAACGTAAAGACATTGCCTGTGGAATTGTATTGCGCAAAGTTATTACTTGACTTCTGATGAAGCACATATCGAGCGTTATACCACATCACCCTTGATTCGTACCTTTGCCTTTACTACGCCTTGTTTACACTATAGAGCGAATGTCAAACTACACTTCCCATGATTCATAGCGCGGCACGCCCTGATGACGTCACACGCCAGGGCGACGCCAACGCCGGAACGAACTAAGTCGATTGAGTGCGGCAGCGCCGGCACCTCCCCAACAGACAACCCAGAGGGAAGCTTGGGGTACCGACGGAGAGGTTAGTGTGCAGCGCCCAACGATTGTGCACAACAAGCGTGCTAAATCGAGCATTTGTATTTGTACTGTGAGCATTGGGAAATTAACAATAGTGACTTATGCGCTTAACGCCTGATGCGCTTTCACTAAAATCGTCTAGCGCTAACGCTGATATGATTCGTTGCTCTGGTACCTTGATAAGAGTGACAAATACGTCTTTTTTAAATGGCTTGCAGCGCTAACGTTGAGATGACTGATTGATTTGACGCTTTGAGTGTAACTTCGAAGGTTGTGAGTTCAACTATGACAGAGTATGTGGTCACTAAGGCTCCCAATCCACGTTGTGGTAACACTGCTTTCCTTTGTTTTGTCATATGAAGCAGCAAGCCTAGATAGTCACTTGGCCATTTTAAACACACGGAAATTACTTGGTATCGACTAGTGGGTCGTTTTAGTTAGATTAAACACTACTGTTACATAGTTTCATATTTTTAAAAGGTATAGATTTTTTTATTCCCTCCGCTAGAACGGTGCTCCATGTACCTGAGTTGAAGCCAGGTGAGGTGGGGCTATTCCTTCCTGCCACAAAGGTGAGTGAGCAGGCGAGCGTGATGACAAGTTACAACTGTCTTTGATGACTATTAACTTTTAAGTCAGCAAATGGATTTGTATCTATGTGTGCAAATTCAAGCACATACTAATAGTGCCTTGTTTGTGCTTTTCTTTTCTCTTGTATGTATCTGGATGATTGTTCTATGAAGCCAGGAAGATGGTAAATGATCACGCATAAGGTGATATCAATTCTTTAATTCTTTTATTAGCAGTAGCATGCAATGGTCCTGAAGAAGCAGCGGGAGACCACCTGGCTCCAGTAGTCTGCAGAAACATGTCGACCTAAGATACTTCATAGTAGTTATTCTGTTACACTACTATTGCACTGTTTTTTATACTTTGGGACTGAAGGGGTACTGAATAAACTTTTTTTCCCCTATCACTACCCAATCTTAAACTTCTGTTGCTTTATCACTCACTGATTCACTTTCACTTACTTCTGTTTATGCACTGCTACTCAGTTTTCCACTGATACGCTTTCCTACTGACACGTTTAACATAGATTAGGCTTATAACATCTGCCAATCTATTGTGGATACTTGACCTACCAAACGTGACAGTCCCCAAATGATGAAGGGCGGTCTCGTGAGTTGACTGATGGGAACTCGCACGGTCTGGGTGATATTCCACTGGCTAGTTTTCACCTCTTAGCATTTAGGTTCACACACAGATACATGCTTTAGAAATACTTATCCTTTGACCTACTGTTATTTGTTGTTGGTGTAATTAAGTTATTGGGGGTTATAGCAGTCTAGGTCGGTAATCTTCCTCTGGGACCCTCCTCTCTTTGCGTTTGTTGTCCCATTCTACCAAGCTACTCGACGCATTATTCCTATTTTCCGCAAAGTAATTATCTATAGTTTGTGAGATATCATTGCAGAATACTGTGTCCTCCAGTGCTTGTGGCCACAGTCTCCACGTGGGGTACCGGGGTGGGGATTCTGCCCCATGTGATAACCATCTCCTGTGGGTTATGATCCGAAAAAAATTTGGCCAGGTATGTGGTGTGCAGCACTTGCATGGCTATCCTATCAGAGCACAACATTCTATCAATTCTAGTGTGTAGGTTGTGTACCGCAGAGTTATAGGAGTATTCCTTGTGTCCTGGATGTCTCATCCTCCATACAACACACAATTCCCATCCTTCTGCCCATCTCCCCAAAGCTTTAGACAGTTTAAAGACCCCAGCGCCGTGTAATGGTAGGTGCGATCTGTCTAAGGGCACATCCAGCACTGCATTGCAGTCACCTCCCAGTATCCACGGGAATGTGTCCCATCCCGCCAATGCCCCACTCACTGTGACCCAGTATTTATCTTGGTCAAAATTGGGGGCGTAGATCGAACCCAACACCACCAGCTGCTCATCTAATGCTCCTTGATAAATACATATCTGCCCAATTTATCAATCCTCTGTTCATGTGCCACAAACAGCACACCATGCTTGACCCACACAGTGGCACTTCTAGTGCAATTAGAGTAGGAGGTAGAAAAAACTTGGCCATGCCATTTCTTCCTAAGTTTCACCAGTTCACTTTTTCACCATATGCGACTCCTGTAAGCACACAATCTATGCTTTACGTCGCTGTAAGTGTGCATGGATTCTATGTTGTTTGTGTGTTGTGCCCATACCTCGTATGTTCCAGGTTACAATGGTGAATTTCCCCAGGACATGCATTTTATCAGGCGTTTACTCCATTTGTGTGTCAACAAGGTTCCCAATAGTTCTGAATTAGCTGCACTAATGTGAAATCTGCGATCGTCCCAACCCCCAACTTGTACAATACTCGGTCTGGTCTCTGAACCATACCAGACCATAACATAGAACCAAACAAATAAAACCATAGTCATCATGTAGAGGGCCTTCGCCATATGGGGGGCAGCGCCTGCACTCTGCATGTGGTGGTATGCGATGTCAAGTTACTACACTCAAGCTTCAACAGTACCTGGGCCCAATAATGATGTCTGACGTAATGCTGACAGTGTGAAAGGGGGACAAGCATGGTCACATTAACGCAAATACACATATAGAAAAAATAGTACTTGCACAAGTCCATTAACCAAACAGATCCGTGATCAGCTGCGGGGTGGTCGAGGGGAACAGGGCCACACTGCCCTTGGAGTCCGAACCATGCGTCACTTCATCCTCTGAGGAGGGTTTGGTTTCCACTACTCGAGGGGAATATGTGAAGGTGGCCATAGCAATGATCGCCTGCGATTTGTTCTGTCTTAACAGCTGGGAGGTAATATGTGTCCGTGCATTATTCCGACGTTTCCTTCCTCCCCTATGTCCCACTGAGGTTCCTTCTGCGCAGCGAGGTCCGCAGCATTTGTCAGTTTCATGACCACCAGCCAGTCCTCCACGTCTCCACGACTTTCAAAGAAATAGGCTTTCTGTTGATACATTATTTTTAGTCTGGCCGGGAAGAGTAGTGCATATTTCAGATTTAAGTCCCTGAGCCGCCGTTTCACTGCCATAAAGGAAGACCGTTTCTCTGCACCAACACGGTGTAAACCGGGTATAAGGAGATTCATGCATTTTCAAAGTTAATCGGCGCTGCTTCCCTGGCCTTTTGTAGCAAAGTGTCCCAGTCTCGGAAGTTCAGTAGTTTTACTATGAGGTTCTGTGGTGGGGTGCCCGGTCTTGGTCTCCCCGTGGGTATTCTATGGGCACGCTCAATGCAGTATTGTGGAGACAGTCCCTCCGTCATAACATGATCCCGAAACCACTGTTCCATATAACTCGAAGCGTCAGACCCTTCACTTTTTTCCGGCAGAGCGATCACTCGTATGTTACTCCGTCTCGCCCTTCCTTCTGCATCCTCCATTCGCTCCATGAGAGCGGCCACCTGTGTCTGAAACTGCTTCACATCATTTTCAGTCTGTTTCTGCCGGGGAAGAACCTCAGCCTTCGACGCCGCTTGTCTTTAACTTTGTCCGCCGTTTTCGCGTGGTCCGCCTTAAGCAAATTCAGGTCAGTGGTCAGGGTCCCTATCTGTATCTCAATCGCTTTTCTAGAGTCCCTTACTTCTCGTAATATGAGGTCCAGTTTATCCTCCGGATCTGTTAATGTAGTTGGAGGGATGCAGCTAGATGCGGGCGTACTGTCCATGCTGCACGCCAGGTCCTGGATCGGGGCTGTGCCTACCTGTTCCTGCTGTTTGGCCTTGGTCCTTTCCCATCACAGCGATTTTTTGTGGCGGCAGGGCCCAACCACCGCACACCCCAAGTCAGATATTCGGTGCTTCCCACTGCTGTAGGGACACAAGTAGTTTTCCTCTCTTCAGAAACAGATATGTATAGTCCGCTGGCTTCCTATGGCGCAGTAGCGCTCCTGGCCACTGCGAGGGGCAGCGCACCGCACCCCAACACACAAGAAGCCACACTGGCAGAGCTGTGAAGTGAGTCGCCAGTCTTGACACAGATGCCGCTTGATAGTGGTGCTTGTGTCCTCCTGTATGTGCACTGTATCAGTTCCGGGCTTGTTCAGGAGGGGCCCATACGACCACAATGGGCCACGGAGCCCTGGGCAACCATCAATCACCCAACTGCACCTATCGCCGTAGTTCACATACAGCCCGTCATGGCCATTCGCACTCTCCGCGGCCCCCTCTCTCATTTGACAGTATCATGGGAGCATCCCACGGTGCGCCCCACGTGTGTCCTTGGTCCCACCACGGTATGTTTTGTTGGGCCAACAGTCATGATACCAACCCACTTCGTGCAGCCTCGTCACCTCTGTTGTCTCTCCCCAGGGGGGCCTGCAACCTGAGCACACTATCACCACGCTCATTTTAATGCAGGTTGACCAGCTCCAGTATATCGCAATATTCCTCCTGGGGGTGGGGGGGTGGCGGGAGGGGGGCACCTCACGTGTCTTCAGGGGCGGCCCGGCGAGCCCCCCCAAAGCTCACCACTTCCCCTCCTGCGGCTGCCGTTCCTCCCGCCTCAAGGCTCTGCCCCGCGATTCGTGTCCAGGGGGGGGGCTCCCAGCTTCAGTGTAGCTCGCAGCTCCCTGGTCCAGGTGTCGAGAGCCAGCGGGGGCTCCCCTCCCCCACCCCTCCATTCCACCAACCACCGTATGGGGAGAGGGCACGCAGCAGGACACGCAGGCACTCTGGTCTTCTTTACCCCACCGCAACCGCAACCGCAGTGACCGCCAGGTGGGAGGGGGGTGAGAGACAAGGGCCGCCTCAACCTTCCGTACTCGCAGGCGCATCGCGTACGATGAGTCTGCCCCCTCCTCCGCTGCCTTGTCCGTTCTCGGGTCCTCCAGGCGCTCCGCACCAGGTATTCCCACAGTCAGTGGAGCCTCCACCATAGTCCGCCTGGGCCATATCCCATCAACAGGGTATAGCAGTGCTCCTCACGTCCGAGGCCCAAGATGGCGCCCCTCAAGCCCCGTCGTCTCGAATCCCCACAGCACACAGCGACCAGTGCTGGTGTTCAACACGGCCATTGTTGGTAGCGCTCAGCTCCTCCACAGTTCCAGTAGCTTTATCTCGCCTCCTTTCTCCAGATGCACACGCTCAGCAGATTTATGCCATGATAGTTGGCAGCCCGGTCCGGAGCTCGGGTACTAGACGACCGCCATGCTCGGCGCTTAGCCACGCCCCCCGCAGAATGCCCTTTAGTCCAGAAGTGTTCTGAGGTTATGATGTCACTGCTCCAGTAGTTATACCAGTACTTACCTTTAAAGTAGTCAAACTTCAAAGGAAAGTCTTTGTAGTGCACAAGAGCCTGTCTTTCCCTGGCCTGCCCCCTGGCACTCTACAGGGGGGTGGAGACAGTTTTATGTGAGGAAAAGGAAAGCCCTGTTCAGGTGCCAGTGAAAAACTCCTACCTCCACTCTAGCTGGGGAGGGCCCATCAGCCTGGTGATGGCCCATCAGGTTGTGCAAGGCAAACAAGTGTGTTACACACAAACCAAAAACGGAGGACGTCCTTTGTCCTTAAGAAGACCACTCACTCACCAACCTAGTTGGTGACATGCTTCATCATCTGGGTCCCACCTGGATAGCCGAATGCCATCCAGGTGTGCTGCGACACCTGATTACAGTGGAGCTGGTTTTCTTTTTATATGTGTAAAGAAGAAAAACGTGTGTTTAAAAAGTGTCCGATACTACCCATGCAATTTAGTAGTAGACATTCTAACATATGTAACAGCTGGGACGTATTCTCATGTACTGTTGGACTAATGAATGTTTTCCTTGTACATTAGAATTTTTATGTTTGATTCTTTTTAACTGATGAATAACCCTTATAAATTTCTTCTAAATAATAAAAAATGTTGATACATAAGCTCTTTGTGTTGCTTCTCTTTATTTGTCTGGCTAGTGTGGTAGCCTTACATTGTGACTTTGTGCACTGTCCCAAATAATTGGACTTTTCCAATACAACACAGCAACTGATGTCTACAGCTAGGATCCAATACTCTTTTCAATAAAGATCCTTAATGCTATTTTGTACTAGGGCCTTATAGGGGCGGCTATGCCAATCATCGGTGTACGCTAATCCATAGTGTAACCTAGTGCATGTTGGTGTTTTCACTGTATTATAAGTGTGTTTTCAGCATAGCACTGGTCCTCAGCCTGGTTAGGAAGAGCCCAGGGACAGGCAGTGTCAGTTACCACCAGTACCAGTCAGCAAACAAAAAAGGGGTTGTCCGGGCACAGGATGACTTTGCAACAGAATGCACAAGAGCCCAACTGTAATCCTAACCCAGATCCGGATTCTACAGACAGACAGACAGAGGCACAGAATATTTAAGCAAAAAAATGTCCACTTTCTAAAAGTAGCTATAAGAAATGGGGGTTTCTAGTTAGCAGAAGTAAGGACCCTTCTTCCTAGTCAGGTTATGGGGGATACACTTCTAAAATAACTGCTGCTCACCTCCTTGGTAGCTTGGCACAAGCACTCAGGCTTATCTCAGGGTAAGTGTGTAAAGCATCAGTGTGTGCATACAGTAACACAGTGAAAACACCATACCAGTTTAGAAAAATAAGCAAAACTTTATATTAACCAACAATACCAAAATCTAACATACAATACTGTAAAAATAGTTACCTTGCAAAATAACCGTTAAATTGCAGGAATAACATGAAAACACAGTTCCTCCAACTCAGTAGCTTCTTTTGGGGCCACCACGATACTGCACATGACAGAGTCTAACAATTCCAGCTAAACGCATTTGTACAGGTTAGCTAAAGTGTGGACAGACTCAGCGACAGTACCATTCTTGTTGCGCCAACACGCCAATGTGAATCTGTCGGGGCAACCATTGCGGTTGCAATGTAAGATTGAAGTGTTGCAGCATGCAGTGTCTTTATGCCTCGTTGCAGGCAGGGGCTCGTTGGCGGAGGCAGTGAGACCAGGGCGAGACGGGGCTCGATGTGGTGCTGGCAGGTCATGGTGCGGCGACGAAGCCGATTGGTGTTTGAGTTGGGCAGCGATGGAGTCGGTGATGTCTGTGCAGCGTGTAGCAAAGCGGTACGGGTTGGGGTGCCCAGAGAATGCAGTGAAAGCAGCAGCTCTTTGACGGAGTCGGTGAGACCAGGGTTGGGTTGTGAAGCGAGGTGGTGCTCTCTGCCGTGCCTTCAGGACACAGAGTCTGCGATGGACTCGTTGACGGAGTTGGCTGCTCATTTCTTCCATGGTGAATAGAACCAGCGGACCAGAGACCGTGCCCACAAGGATGGTGAGGTCTTTGCTGTTCCTGAGACCTCTTGAACAGGGGGGAAAGCTCAATTTAAAGCCGTTGGCGATAAATTTTCAAGCAGGATGCACACACAGTTCCTCTCCTACTGAAGGCCAACCCCAGACAGAACAAAGTAAAACGGCAGTACTCCTCCTCCAGTTGCTACAGCTCTTCTCCTTGGCAGAGGTTCCTCTTGAAGTTCAAATGTGATCTTTGAAGTCTTTTCTATCCCTTAGACTTCCAACAGGAGGCAAGCTCTACTTCAAGCCCTTGGAGAAAGCTCTAACAGCAAGATGATAAAAGCACAGTCCAGTCCTTTCCCTACCCAATAGAGAAGCAACCACTGCCGGCCAACCCCGACAGCACAAAGCACAGGGGGAATACTGTTCCTCCAGCTTTCCTGGTTCTTCTTCCTGGCAGGTTCCTTAGTTCAGCAGTAGACTAAAGTTCAGGGGTATGGGCCCCAATATTTATTCCACAAAATCCTTTGTTCTCTGGTGGCAGAGAAGGTCTTTGCCCAGCCAAAACCAGTTGTGTCCTCTCTGGCGCAGCTGCTCAGCAGGAGGTGGAGACAGCATTGTGTAAGGCAGACAGGGACTATTAGGGTGAAAGGGAAATCTCCTCCCAGCACTCTAAATACAGACCGGGCCTATTCAGGGGCTAGTGAGAACTCCTTTCCCTACTCTGAATGCACCCCAGTCTATTCAGCCTGGCCCGGAATCATTCAGGAAAGGCAGGACACATATCAACCCCCCTGGTGGCAATCTGAGAGAATGCACATCCCCAGCTTCTGTCACTCCAAAACCATACAATAAATACACAACCTAGCAGAGGCACACTGGATGGTTAGGCAAGAAAATACCTACTTTCTGAAAGTGGTATTTTCAAACACACAATATAAAAATCATCTTTCCTAAAAGATGCATTTTTATATACTGAGTTCAGGCATACTAAACTCTATTTTCCCATCTTGTTCCCATGGGCAGTTATTCTTATAAAATGTTATAAGTAAACTCCCCATTCTATCCTATTGGGCCAGATAGCCTTACAATACTGAAAAACGAAATTGGCAGTATTTCACCATCAGGACATGCATCACCCATTGGGGCATATACTACCTTTTACATACACAGCACCCTGCCCACACAGGTACTTTGCACCTACCTTAGGGGTAACCAACATGTAAGGAGAGGGAAGGTTAGGGCCTGGCAAGTGGGTGCACTTGCCAAGTCGACATGGCAGTACAAGACACTGCAGTGGCAAGTCTAAGTTACATTTATAGGCTGCTTATGTGGGTGGCACAATCAGTACTGCAGGCCCATCAGCAGCATTTGATTTACAGGTCCTGGGCACACTGTGTACTTCACTAGGGACTGACTAGTAACTCAAATATGCCAATCATGGAATCACCAATCCATAAATACAATTTACAGGGAGAGCCTATGCACTTTAGCACTGATCCTCAGTAGTAAAGTCATAAAACCAACAAAACTGGTCAGAAATAGGAGACCAAAAAGCGAAATGTCTGGGGATAAACCCACTGGAAAAGCCAGGTCTACCAGTGGCATTTTCAAACATGCAATTTAAAAGCCAACTTCAACAAAATGTGTACTTTTAAATTGTCAGTTCAGAGACCCCATACTTCAAATATCTGCCAGCTCTCAATGGGAAATTGCACTAAAAAGATATTTCAAGGCAATCCCCATGTTACCCTATGGAAGAGATAGTGAAAAATTAAATTAGCAGTATTTCACTATTAGGATACTTAAAGCCAACAGTGCATGTCCTATTTTTAAAATACACTATACCCTGCCCAAGGGGCTGCCTTGGGCCTACTTTAGGGTTGCTTTACCATAGTTAAGCAGTGCTAAAGTACTTATACTCTCTCCCTAAACATGGTAGAATTGGCTTACACCTGTTTGGCACATTTCATTTACTTGTAAGTCTCTTGTAGAGTGAGATATCATGTACCCAGGGCCTGTAAATTAAATGCTACCAGTGGGCCTGCAGCACATATTGTGAGACCCAACTTTATCACTCTAACGCTTGTCCCTGGCCTGTCATTGCAGCCTGACTGCAGTGTTACACTGCCATGTTGACTTGGCTTTTAAATCCACTTGCCTTAAACTCCCCTTTTATACATATAAGTCACCCCTAAGGGAGGCCCTAGGCAGACCATAGGGCAGAGCGCTGTGTGTTTAAAAGATAGGACATATACGTTTAAGTTTTATATGTCTTGGTTACTGGAAAAACTCCCAAAATAATTTTTCACTACTGTGATGCCTACCCCTCTCATGGGACAAGGTTGGAGATCCCTACTTACATTTAATACACTGTATTCCTAATTGAGAGGAGGTGGATCTGTTATGTTTGGCACCCTTGCCATTTTAATGATAAATCCTCCTTAAGGGCAAAGTTGGATTTGGCATTACAATTTTGAAAATGCCACTTTTTAAAAGTTTGACTTCAGCTAGGACACTGATCCTTGATTGTGTGTGATTGATCTCATTTGACAACATAAGTGTCTATTCGCCAAATTTTTTACTGTGTAACTTTATCGAGACTGCACACTGAAACTAAATTATACTGCAGGCAATATTTGCTTTGATTCATTATTATCCTTCTGGACCAATTACTTAAATGGTTCTCATTTTTTATTTTAATAAAGGGTCTTCAGTACACATATGAATTTGTTTGTCCTTATATTTGGTCTACTAGATGGATCACGAATAAAGACCGAAACGTCGACATACCTAACCCATTTTCACAGACAGTATTGTTATATAGGAATTAATCGTATTAAGTGGAATGATTGTTTCTATTTGTAAATAGGCAAGATAATTGTTTTTTTTTACAAAAATGACTAGGAGCAAATTTTTTGTAAGAATATTAATCTCTGTAATTTTTGTGCATGGAAATGTTGTTTTGTATACTGTAAGTTATATATTTATATGAACTTAAACAAAAGATGTATACACCAGTCGCTGTTATTCTTGATATATTCAGTCCTTTCGATTGTTGTAATCAATTTGTATAATTCAAATGAATGAGGCCATTTAGTGGGGCACTCAAAATAGATTGTGTTATATTTAGCTTAATCATTTCTTTTAAAACAAAATCCCTTGCAGGCACTGTTACCTGATAGAACCCTTTCATTACCCAAACCTCCGAGGGTGTATCGGGTTGCCCAATTTACGTTATATTACTTTTATAAAGATGGCACTTTCCTGCTCTTAGCCTTGTGTGCCTCTAGGATGCATCTAGGTTGGGTGACCGCTGGGCTTTGTATATTCCCCGTAGCCAGCTGCACACAATGGGAGCTTAGGTGTGACTTGATGGGCCATCCTGGGAGGATGGAAAAGAGGAGCTAGGCACAGCCTCACATTAACACTTTAATAGGCTGAGTCTTGTTCCCACATGAAGGACTGCATAACCCCTGCAAAGAGCCAGGAGCCAGGGAAGGAAAGGGGCACCTGTGTGCACTTAAAGAACCTTCTCTGAAGTCTTTCCCACTTCAAAGGCATCATTGGGTATAAGAACTAGACCTCAGACCCAACCACTGGAGTAAATTTCTGAACCTGGAGTGTTGCTGAAGGACTGTCATTCTGCTGGACTGTGGTCTGGAAGCACTGCTGCCTTCAACCCCCTTTGCCGTGGTAAGAAGACCTGAACCTGTGTCACTTTTCCCCATAACTCAGAGTGACTTCAAAGGCTTGTTGGCTGGCCTTCTGCTCTGACGTCCCAGGGACATCAAAGACTTCCAACTATCCTGCTTGTGCACCTGGACTCTGCCATCTGTGAGTCTGTTCTGCCAAGTGGCTCAACCCCAGTTCTGGACCGGTGAAAGTGGGCCTAAGAGGCTTGCTTTAGCAGAACCAACACATCACTGCGACTATGGAGAACATAACCAGTGCATCGCTATTACTGAGGTCAGCAACAGTACATCGTTGCTGTCCGCAGATTGGAACCAGCATATCTCCCTGATTGCATGAACCAGAAACGGATCCTCGTTGCTGTTTGGTGGATCAGAGACAACGCTTTGCCTTTTGAAACCACCACTGTGTGAAGCTCTGCTCAGAACAAGGTACGTGCCTCCCCATTGATGAAAGCCTTGATGATGATGCTGAAACTCTGCATCGCAGCAACCGGTTCATTGGATCCAAGAAATCGCAGCTGCAGTGTGACCCAGACTAGCGTATCGTTGTATGGATCGACTCCGGCGTATTATATTGTCTGCATTTCACATCTTCATTGTCGTAAGGATCCTCAATGCTGAAGCAACACGGACTAAGGTGCTCAGTGGGCCAAGTCTGGTTGCTGTAGCTGGCCCGCGCTCCATCATGATCAACCTGAAATTCTGATCCTGTCCTGGTCCAGTGCGACCCTTCTTTGCGCTTAATGCTTTTTGAGACTATTTTCACTTAATTCCTTAAAAAATCAAGATCTCGAGGTTTACCCTTTGGATATTTTTCATTATGGTGTCAAATAATGTATTAAAATGTAATATATTTTTCGAAATGTATTTGAGATTTTTCTTGTGTTGTGTTTTTGCTATATTACTGTTTGTGTGCTACATAAATACATAAATACTTTACACATTGCATTTAAGTTAAACCTGACTGCCTGTGTGCCAAGCTACCTAGGGTTCGGCACAGGATAAATTAGTGAGTTTTTGTGGTTCACCCTGCAAGGGATTGTGACTGTTGCATGACCAAGGCTCACATCCCCAGTCAACCAACAACCCAATCTCTCACATATCTCAAGTTCAAAAAATAATAGTTTCATAGAAGCGTGCCACTACAATCCTATTGACCTGCCTGTGCTTTCCATTCTTACTGATCCATATTTTGGGAAGCCGAATGCAACTCCTATATTACAGCAGCCATACTAACAGCAACAACATTTCAGTGAGTAATGCCATTCTCGTTAGACTTCACTGGGGCCCTCTAAGCGATATTTCCAATGAATGAAATAGAACACTGTACAGTACAGTCTGAAGCCTTTTGGTGCTGGTCATGATATTAGCAGGTCGAATGGACGTGCACATTTATCCTGTGACCTACTTGACAATTTCTTCTAAAGGCCTAAGGTGTTTATACTACAATGTCCTGATTCCTGTATGAGTGCAATACCCCCAGATTATACATTTCCATGTTAGAAATGAATTCTCAAACATATTGGTACTGTGGTTTAGAGGCACATCTGCCACTTTTGAGATATTAAAGGGGAAATAAATGTATATATCTTGACAGTTAGTGTTCAGATGTGCTCTGATTGGGTAATTTAAATGAGACTAGTCAATCCTGATTGGTTGGTGACAACCTGTATATGCTTTGGGGACCATTACAAGACTCAGGAACCTGGTCCCTATGTTATTAAAATGAATTGAAAAAACATATGTAAGTGGGCAGGGTGAGCATGCCCAGACCCCAAAGGCCATATATGGGGTTTCCAAATGGACCCCCTTTATTTATTGCCTGTTCCTTCTTCATCAATCTCTGGGCCCTGCATTTTTTACACTCTTAACAGAGACACTTCACTAGCCTTTGCTTGAAAGCTTGCAACACAATCAGGGGGCCCTTGCAATACCAACAGATTAGCGCAGTTATGATCTATAATAATGTCACTTGATTTGACATCCTCCTAAGCCTCAACATCTAAGTTGGATCTTGAATTGTTTTCTTGGACCTCATGTTTTAGTCGAAGAAATCACTCTAGCTGCTGTTCTCTGAGGTGTTCACCAGTAACAGACAACCTTTGCAATCACCCTCATCAAAGATGCTTGAGGTCACACTTGAATGACTCATAACATAAAACTTGGTATTTGGCATTATGTTGGGTACAATAGAGCTTAAGGTCCCCAAGGTGTCCCCTGAAGTCAAATTGATATGTTTGGACATTGCTTTGTTCCATAAGCTCCTTAAATCTGCTGAGCTATGGATTATTGATAGGGAAGATATCCTGAATTGGCATATTTTCTGAGGCCAGGAGTTTTGTCAACTGCAACATAAAATCACAGATTGGGAATTCTGTTCCTTCCATGACAATATCTGATCTGATTGAGTATCAGAGAACGTAGAAAATGACAACATGATCAGCTACTTGGTTGAATTTATTCCTCCAATGCTGTATAGAAAATACTATACTAGAATATAAGAAGGATAATCTATTTGACCTCCCAACACAGTCACAATTGATCAATTGTGCCCTATATTAGCTTGCTGCTTGTACTACCTGCATGCAGGACTTGTAATAGTGGTAGCAAAGAATAAAAATTGTACAGTTTTACTTATAGGGCTGCTGATTACTCATTTGGCACCAACGTTAAGTGGAAGAAATTTCCTGTCTCCAACCTAGACTGTTCAAGTTGGACTTTAAATAGGAACTCTTTGAACCAGAGAGCATGATTATCATAGTAGACTGGAGGGCCACATGAATATTCTGAACAGCATGATCTAGGGAACTTTTTGGAGACTCATGATTCAACCTTGCTGATGGTGGGACCACAAGATCAAACCTTAGAGAAGGCATGCAGATTATATTGACATTTACATAGTTCTCACACAGGACAACCCCTTGATGGCATTCTGATAACTAAAGATTTGCATGGTAATGGGCAAATTATAGTGAACCCAGTAAAGTAGAACGAGTGAAATTGACTGTTTCTTTTTAAAATTCATATAGGGTTGGTAGTCACTAATAGTTAGTTACAGCTAGGACATACTTTCGATAGGAAAAGCATTTTCGGACTTGCCTATATCTTTGGCGCTGGTTGATAAATCTTCATGAAAGTTAAGAAAATAAAGTGTCTTATTGTGCGTGGAAAATTTCAGCGTGATCCGTCAAGGGGGGCTGAGCAAAAGAGGGGGGCAAAAATGTTAATTTCCCATAGGTATTTTAGACCTGACTACAGCCCAAACCACTGGATGATAATACATCAAATGTGGCAGAAAGGTAGCGCTAGGTCCAGGAAAAGCTCTTTTTAGTACTTGGTACAAATGCATTCAGTAGTTTTCGAGACATTAAGGGGAAAATAAATGTGTATATTTGGACAGTTGGTGTTCATATATGCTGTGATTGGGCAATTAAAAGGAGACTAGTTGATTCTGATTGTTTTGTGACAGCCTGAACAATAAGCGTTGGCAGCCGTTACAAGACTCAGAGATTTGGTCCCTGTGTTATGAAAATGAATTACAAAAACATATCTAAGTGGGCAGGGTGAGCACAGGCAGAACCCAAAGGGAAAATATGGGGTTCCCAAATGGACTCCTTCTTTATTGCCAGGCTAACCACATCATGTCATTATGCTGTGGCAGCACCTACAGGACTCTGAAGCATGGGCCCCGTTGAAATGCATTGTAGTGAACAGCTGATTTTGAGGGGCACAAAAAGTAGAATGTATAAAGGCTCTTAACAGATTTTCGTTAGAATATAAATCATTTGTTGATGGTACATACTAATTTTAGGATTGTGTTGTGTTCTAAGGTGATGTCACCCTGTAAAACAGCCTTCACCTGGGATTTCCTGAATCATGTTTGATACAAAACTGTTTTCTCATGATTTTCCCATAGAAGTTATTGAAGGTGCTCCAGAAGCTGAAATGGGAGCATATTTCTCTTTCTCATCCATATGAGAATGAAGACAACATTCACAATTAAACATGCACTTCCAACAGGAGCAGCCTGTCAGTTTATTTCCTTGTGCTCCACTGCAGCCTCACAGTGTGTTTAAAGAATATCTAGAGCGCCAATAGTCTTACATATGATAAAAGTGTCACACACCTGAAGCCATCTTGATTAAATCAATCTAGTAAAACTTAAAACACTTAATTTAGAAATAAGGGGATTCATTTTGTCATAGAAAGTATGATTAGTGCTTTATAAAGAAAAGTTCTCAAACATCCTCCTCTTCTACTTCGTTGAAACATCCGTACATGCATACTGAAATATGCCCTTTTAGCAACAGCAGTAGACTGCCAGTTAACTCCCTGGTGATCAGCAGCTTTACTACTGTGTTCTGATGAGCAACTAGAGTGTTAATATTCAGAATTCATGCCAAAAGTGTTGTACATCTGAATGCCATCTTGATGGAATCGAAGTTGAAAACTGAAAGCACTTTTGTTGGAAAGTGGATTTTTAGCAGTGATAAATGTGCATTTACCATTGGCAATAAGGTCGCTGATATGATCAAGGGCTCAGTATTGGTCTCAATAAATTATTCCCATGCTCAACCCTTGGTAGCTTGGCTGCGAGCAGGCAGGCTTAACTTAGAAGACAGGTTTGCAAAGCATTTAAAAACACCAATTCAGTAAATAATTAAGATACAACACATATTAAAAATCCCACACCAATATATATAAATATCAAATATTTCTATCTTTAAAATGACACCAAAATGACAAAAATACAATGTAGTAAACTGGACATATGATTTTTTAAAGAATTACCACTTTCTAGTGCATAGAAGCCTTTAGCGCCACTCTGGAACATCTGGTCGCACTTTACCAGGACAAAGTCAAAGTTTCAGGCCAACCGCAATGGAGCCCTGGCCGGATACACTAAGCAGGAGGCTCAGACAAAATCTTACCTTCTCACTTAGAAACCTTTTTGGAGATTTTTCTTCCTCCCCCCCAACCCCTCCCCCCCTCCCCCCCTCCCCCCACTCCCTCGCTGCTCCTCAATAGGCCGGATTCAGAGAGAGTTTTCTGGCTTGAGTTTCCAGAAGGGCCCTGTAAAATCCTGGAAATTGGACCTCTGGAGCTTTTCAGAGGGATGAACCAGCAGTTCAGGCTGGGTCACAGTTGAAGGAGGCCCGCTTGGCTCTACCAGTCGAGTCGGTCCCTTTATGGAGCTTTTTCCCAAAAGTTTGTCAAACTTCTCCAAACTTCAATAGGTGTTTCCTGAAGGTCTCCTTGTGTATTCAAAGTTTCCAAAACACAAAGCCAAGGGTCTGGAATCTCCTGGGTGGTCCTCAGAAGGTTGGGACTACAATTACCACAATGCACCTGGCAAAATCCTTAAAAGTCCACAGGATGCAGGAGACTGGATTGTCAGGACTGGGAGCAAGATGGCGCCCGTCTAGGGGACGCTAGCGGATCTAGAGGGTAGCGGTCCAGATCGTAATGTGCCCGGTGTAAGGGCAGTCTCGCTTTCTTCCCCGCTCTGAATCCCGCTCCCTGTTTATATCGGCGTCGGATGCTGTACTCACCCACGCTTCAGATGCTGTTCGGCGGCAGGTGCTCATACTGTCTTGGAACGCCTTTGCTAGTGCGGCGCTGCGTTTCAGTGTACCTTCAGCGCCTACTGCTTCAGCTCACCAGCGCCCCCACGATGGCTCCGAAGATCGCGGTGAACGTCCCAACGAAAGCAGCAGCAGCAGCGGCCACGAGAAGAGCGCGGAGTGAGGCAATTCCAACCCCTAATGAGAACGTCATGACAGGCACTGACAACTCCTTGGGACAACTCCCCAAACAACGCCCAGTAGAATCGAGTAGAGGGAAGGGCGGTACAACTGCAGGCAACTGCAGGCTGAAACCAGCAGGACCCTCGGTGGTGGAGCTTCTACATCAGAATTAAGATGCAGCGATCACAGGCAGTACTGTCCCCGGGAATCAGTTTGAGGGGATACCTGGTGATGCGATTGAGGCAGCAGTGGGGGGCCGGGCTGATGTCGGTGGGAGCCCTGAAATAACCCTTCACTCAGACATTGTAACCCAGGACAAAGCTGTATGCCCGGGGGTCTTTCTTAATATTGGAAAAAAGGGGGCTCATCAACAGGAGTTATTGCAGGGTCAAACTATGGAAATCATGCAGTCATCTACAAGTACATTGTCCTCTAATCTGAATGGTATCCCTCTGATGGGAAAAGGAGAGCCATTCATTAGTAATGCATCTAAGGAGCTTGACAGGCCCCCTACAATACATCAAGAGACTGTAAGTCAAATGGGGCATGAAGCCGAAACTATGGCGGTGAAGGACGGTGGGGAAGAGGAGAAAGAACAGAGCGACTGCTTCTTCTCGTTCACCGAGGAAGCAGAGTGGTCAGAAGATGCATTAAGTACATCACAGGAGGCTAGCAGCTTGGAATCAGATCTGGATCTGGAAGAGAGTGATGAGGATCTACCTTCAACAACAGAAAAAGGTCCAGGTCGCTTGGGTAAAGGGAGTAAGCAGAGAAAAGACCTTTCGTGGGATTACTCAGCTAACACCCCACTGTCAGGAACCGGTGACAAATCCTCAGCTGCCACAAAACCTGAAGGACCCTCTACACTGGAGACAATTCATCAGGCCATATTGGCCCACAGAGAGGAGGCACGCCATGACAGCAGGAAAACCCAGGCAGGGTTGCGCAAAATGCAGGGAGTAGTCCGTAAACTATCCAAAGCGTTCTCTAATATGGGGAAAGAGTTACACAGCTGGAGGATAGGGTAATGGGCGCTGAGAGTGAAACGTTAGGGGCAGTTACAATGGTGGAGGCTCATGATGCCCAGATAAAAGACATACATTGGAAGCTGGAGGAATCAGAGAACAGACAGAGAAGGAAAAACTTAAGAGTTCTCAGAGTGCAGGAAGGAGTGGAGGGGTCTGACGTCAGGAGCTATACCATCAGCCTGTTTTCTTCTGCTTTCCCCGAATTATCCAACTGGAACTGGGCATCTGAGATACAAAGGGCACACCGTATTCCTTTCAAACAGCGCTTACCGGTGAAGGAAGAAGACAAACTACGGGCCATCCTGGTATTTTTTGGAAATTTTCTATTGAGGCAATCCATCTTGGATAAGGCAAGACCGGACGCCAGGAGGACAAGTGGGGAGATATCTTTCTTTGTTAGGCCGGATTTCTGCCACATCTCGGTAGAGAGACTTTGGAGACTCAGACAGATGCTGAAGCCATTCCGGGACAAAAAGATCCAGGCATTTCTGATTAACCCCGCTCAACTGAAAATCATTATTCAGGGGGTTACCCGTTACTTCTCTTCGGAGATCAAGGCTAAGGAATATCTGGACTCTCTGGGTTAAAGGTGTTGGGGGTATCTATTTTGTTCTTTAAAAATTATCGATTTGAGCCGTAGGTAGAAGTTTGAAGTTATAAAAAAGCGGGGGTGGGGAACGGAGTGGGGATTGTCCTTTTCTTGGAAGATTTACACACCGGACACAATGGCTAGAATTTGGTGGGTGTTTTCTTTCATTAATACCTACTACCTTCTAAGATCACGTTCATCACATGCACAGACCCAGGTCTGAGCGCTCCCAGGGAGGGGCAGGTAGTTTTCAGAGATGTGGGGAGTTGGAGGAGGGGGTCACATGGCAGGGGGTGGCAGAGTGCAGATTTTGGGCACTTTTTTGGGGGGGTGGGAGAGGGGTTGGGGGTCAGAAAAGAGAAAATTATTGGAATCATGTGTACTGCAGTTATAATTGTAAGGTTTGAAGGGTCAGCTTTCAGAAAAAAGGTATCATGAGGAAGCTTAGGATCTGTACGTTGAATATTGGGGGGGATGAATGATGGGCTAAAAAGACAGAAACTGGAGCATTTTGTGGCTTTGAATAGCCTAGATGTTATTTATATCCAGGAAACGCATTTGCCATGGTCCTAGACAAATTTGCTAAATCTTAAAGGTTTTGAGCTTGTGGGCTGTTCAAAGCAAACATCCATGATCAGGGGGGTGTCCATTTTAATTAAAAGTAATGTTGGAGGATGCAAACGGTCCCTGTCGTATGTGTGGGGTAGATGGGCCATAGTGGAATTAAATATAGGAATCACCATATGTACAATCTATGGCTCAAACCAAGATGATGCCGATATATTTGATAGATTGGAAGTCTGCGGGGACCTCAATATCTCCGCAGATTTTACGACGGGAATGAATAATACCAACTATCTTGGCCGTAAACCCAAGATGTTCAGAGCTATGTCAGCATTAATTAACTCTCATAACTTTCTGGATGTTTAGGGTTATAAGGAACCACAAAACCCGGGTTTTACCTTCTTCTCTTGTCCCTTTAAAAAATATACCAAGCTTGATTATGTGCTCATCTCCCAAATGGAGGTTGGAAAGATAGACATACGTAAATTGCCTAAAACAATCTCTGACCATAGCCCATTGATTTTATTTTATGCAAATGATAATCTATCCTCTCCACCCGACAAATGGATGTTTGAGAAGAGATTACTAGTTAACCCTGATTTTGTGAACCATCCTAAAAGATGGGCTCAGGGTTATTTCGATTCAAACAGGTATAGTGCCTTTCGTAACACAGTTTGGGATGCTTTTAAGGCGGCACTAAGAGGGGAGACCATCAGTTTCAGAGCCTTTCAAAGGAAAGAAGCACAAGAGATTCATGAATCCCTTATGGATCAGCTGGCTCAGGGAGAAGAACAACATCTGAGAGACATTGTACAGGGGAGAGATACTAGTGAAAGTTTAAGTAAGATTCTAGCATTGAAGGCGGAAATATGCAAAGCAGATGCTCAGAGAAGTGCTGACAATCATCAGACCTCTAAGGGTAAAATGTTTGAGACAGGGGAACACGCCGGCACGCTATTGGCTTTGAGGATAAGGCAATGGGTTAGCAAAAACCACATAGCTAAAATTCAGTCGGGCAACCAGATGTATTCAGACCCAGAGGATATCAGACGGGTGTTTAAGGAGTTCTATCAAAATCTGTATCAAGAAGAGGCCAGGGCTGATCCTGTTTTTGATGATCTAGGGCATCCACTTTGCGGTTCACGAGAGGAATATACTAGACAGGAATATTGAACTGGATAAAGTCATGTCGGCCCTTCAGAACTCACCATCTGGTAAAGCCTCTGCGCCCGATAATATCCCCGCCGAAGTATATAAGTGGCTGCAAAAAAAACTGGCCCCAATACTATTGGACTTCTTTACAGGCATTGTCTGGACAGGTATTACCCCAGATTCCTGGAAGGAAACTAATATCATAGTCTTCCATAAAAAGGGTAAAATGAGGGATGACCCGGGGTCGTACCGTCCGATATCCCTCATAAATTCAGACACGAAAATATATGCTAAGGTCATGGCTCATAGGCTGGGAGGGGTCATCGGCGGACTGGTCTCTCTTTGGCAGCATGGGTTCATCCCAGGTAGGGGTACAACAGACCATATTAGACGCGTCATTACCTTGTTTGATGCCCTTGCTGCCTTGGGGGGTCGCGGCGCCATGATCCTTCTCAATGCCGAAAAAGCCTTTGATCGCGTGACCTGGCTGTATTTGTGGGGGAAATTGGAATGGAGGGGCTTAGGCCCCAAAATATTCTAGGCTATAAGGGCTATGTATGTGGACCCTTGTGCAAGCATACAGCTAATGGGAGGAGCCTCGGATAAAATCCTCATTTCCCGGGGGACCCGGCAAGGGTGCCCCTGCTCCCCAATCCTCTTTGCCTTATATATTGACCCGTTAGTAAGAAGGATTTTGGGTAACGGGGGCATCAATCCAGTGGTATTTGGGGGCTATGAGACCAAGTTGTTGGCTTATGCGGACGACCTGGCAGTCTTAACTCCAGAGCCCGCTGCCGCAATGCTGGATCTGGAGGCAATAACTACAGAGTTTGGCCGTTGCTCAGGCTACCTACTTAATGTAAATAAGACCCAGATAGTATGTACGAGCCATATCATTAAACGGGATAGCAGATATACAGACTCGGTAACCTATCTGGGGGGTCAAAATTAGCCCGTCAATGGAGTCTATAGTCAATGACAATTATGAACCATTGATCGTCTCAGTTACATCGGAGTTAAAACGGATTGATACTATTCATCTTTTATTAATAGGTAGAATTAACGTTCTAAAGATGACTATGATGCCGAGATGCTCACTAAAATATCTAGCGCTTCCACAGGAAAGAGGTGGCCTAGGTGCCCCCAACATTAGGTGCTACCTCCTAGCTTCCCTGTTTAGCCAAATGGCGATACTTCTGGGCAATGCCTCAATATATATTCACAGGCTGCCAGGCAGGATTCCCCCACCCACTATTTATGAATTACTGTTGGGGAAGGAGGTTGTGGGTTAACTGCTACACAATACTGATCGGCGATACTACAATAAAAGAAGATACAAGGTTTTGGATACGGCATGGTGGGTCTGGAAAGAAGTGAAGAAATCTCTAGGAATTTTGAAATTTATCTACTATACACCCTTATGGAATTCCAAACTTTTTCCATCCCTGAGCTGTAAATGAGGGGGGTCTGAATGGTATTCTTTGGGAATTCACAGAATTGGGAATGTATAGAATGGCTCCATCCTAATGGGGTTTGTGGGACTTCAACAGAAATATGGATTGGAATCAAAGCACAGCTTTAAGTTCATGCAATTACATCAAACACTGATGGCCATTAGACCCAGACTTAACCCAGGTGGAAGAATTAGGATCTTTGACTATGTCTTGGGTGGGGGGACAGGGATCGGTACGAGCTATGAGGCCCTCTCCGAGACATGGCCAGATGATATGGAAAAGGTCGAGGCCTCGTGGGCAGTTAAACTTGGGGACCCGGGCGTGGATTTGGACAGAGCGCTGCAGATGGCAAGCAGCTTATTCCGATCCACAAACCTAAGGGCACAACATTACAAAACACTATTCAAGCTGTACTACACCCCAGCCAAGCTTTTTGAGGGGGGAAAAGAGATGATGGCAAGTGCCCTAGGTGTTTGGGGGGCTGGCTAATCTAGTCCTTATGTTTTATGATTGCAGCGCTCTGAAACTGCTTATTTCGGAAATTGAAACATTTTGGGAGGGGCTGCTAGGGATTAAAATCACCCTATCCCCGGTCCTGTTGGTATTTGGATTAGATTCTAAGTTCAAATTGAAAAAAGAGGCATGAGCTTTTGTATTTATCAGTGTCGCACTCCTAAAAATATAGTTGGCTGCACGGTGGAAGGACTCTATGGCACCCTCCTTCCAGATGTGTTTATCGAGACTACTGGGCATTCATAATATCGAAGCCACCTTACACTCCAGAAGGGGAAGGAAGATGAGGGTGCTCGTGCAGAATATCTGGGCCCCTCTTAAAAGCTAGAGGGATGCCAGAAAGTCCAAGGCATTGTTCTTTTATGTATTTTCTGCCTTTTTAACTGTTATAATTACTGATTTGCCTTAATATATGATGTTTCTTATTGTTACAAGATATTTAAGATGAATTGGTCCTAACTAGTCAGAGGGATGCTAGAAAGTCCTAGATCTCTTTCTTTTTTGTATTTTCTGCCTTTTGTATTGTGATATTTATTGTCCTGCCTTAAAATATGATGTTTTTTTATCTCCACAAGATATTTAAGATGAATTGGTCCTAACTGTTTTAAAAGATTTAAACTGATGTATAGGAAACTGTATTATAATGGAAAGATATTTTTGTATACACATGATTTCAATTGTAATAAAAAAAAATAAAAAAAAAGAAGAGTATCTATGGAGATTTCACTCACGACACAAAAGACCAGTAACTACAGGAAGTGACACGATCAAGGGAGCCATTCAGGAGTTGTTTAAATGGTTTTCATTATACTGAGTAAGGAAATAGATGATGTGACGCTTTTTTAAAAAAAGTGAGGTTGGTCCTGATGAGAACCCGAATTTAAAAGGGGTTTGAAACACGTAAACCGTGGAACTACCAAACACTTGCCCTCAAACAATTGATTTTGAAATAATCTAGCTTTGTTGCATTCTAGTAAATGAAAATGTGTAGCAGGATGAAGCAATGTGTAAAAATTGTTTAGGATAAAAAAGGATTCATGATTTAATGCAATGTTGTTTGGTATGAGGAGTATGAGTATGAATGGGGAGCTTTTGCTTTTCTTTAAGAATGGTTGAAGTGAATGTGGGATGGCAAGAGAATTGTGGGTTGTCGAATGAGATTGTAATATATATTGTCATGTAATGTTTAGATAAAAAATGTACTAGATATTTGTGTAATGTCCAATTGAAAACTTTCTGAAAAAACTTTTTGACAAATGAATAAAAGCAACTAATGAGCTTGAAAAAAAAAAGTCTACAGGATGCACTCCAGGCTGTGGGCTCTTGGTGGAGATGATGAAGGTGGGCTCTGTTAACCTATAGCTGCAGGAAGTCTACTTCTTATTTCCTCTTGAAGAAAGGCACAGTTCTCAGGGTTGTAGTATCAAAGTGTGCAGCAGACGCAGTCAGTCAGAGTGCAGGGCCTGTGGGTGCAAATTCAGATTCAAGCAGGACAGTCCTTCTTTTCCTTGCAGTTTCAGGCAGCAGAATTGAGAGAATCTGCACCTCTCTCATATTTATTCATTGTTCCCTGGCATCAAGTAGTACAGCACTCCTGTCCAATCATGTACAAGGCAACACCCCAGAGCATGACGGCTTCCTCCAAATTGTGGCATATTCTTGTCCCTGAGAGCATCATTCCTCCAAAATTCATGCTGGCTGAAATCTCAGCAGAGGAGCAAGAGCTACCTAAACCATGATCCAGCGTGAATCATTGCCATTTCAATCCTCACCCTGCCATTTTCAGATTCCTTCCTTAAACCTGCCATCTGGCTGGGTCAGAGACGATGAGGGTAGGCAGACCTTTTCATACCCTGCCTGTCCTGTTCCTCTTTTGAAACCGCATGATTTACGACCCCTCCATCCTGCTGTGGCATTCCTGTGTGGCAGAGCCCTCTCCAGCAGATAGCCTGCCCCCTGGTGAATCACTTATCACTTCGTGAAAGTAGCCTGGCTAATCAGGGAAGACTGCAGGAAGGCTGAATTTTGGCTTACAGACAAGATTGTTTTATAACTTCTTTATGTACAATTTAGGATACTTCAGCAATGCCATGTTTCTGAATGTATCAATACCATTCTTCTAAGTCTAGCAATATGTATGTGTCCATAAACTATTTCAATATTATCCTATGTGGCTAGGTATCTACTATGGGGAAAATGAAATGTGTCATTTATCCATCACCAGGGCATACTAAACATCTTTTATAAGGGCCCTGTCTATAGTTACATGACCCACAGCCCCAGAGACACCTAGGGATATCTTGGGAGTCCTGCATATGTGTTAATGATGTGGGTCCTCAACCAACAGCGCTCATAGCACCAAAAACGATTTTGCCTGGAACTTTATGACAATGAGGGAAGTGACATGAGCAATTTCTCCATCCCTAGGCCATATAAAACATTGTTTAGAAGGACCCTGCTTATATTTACTTGACACCCGCAAAACCCTGAGACACCTTTGGGGAAACTGGGGTCACCTAATTTGTACAGATATGTAAATGATCACTTTTTAAGCTTCCCTACTTCAAAAAGTCGAATTTGCAGTGCTGCAATGCAGAGCAGCTTTCAAAATGACCTCAGGCGCTCAGCAGTGCACACATGGAAGTGCAAAAAGGCTGCTGGCATCTAAACTGCCATGCCCTTATATATATCAGGGACTTAAAGGTAATTTTAATCCCCCTAGCCCTATTATATACTTCTTATAGGGTAGGTCATGCCAATTATAGGTGTACCCTACCACATAATGTAGCCTAATGCATGTTAGTGTTTTCACTTGTGTTTTCAACATAGCACTGGTCCTGTGGCTGACTAGCAGAGCCAAGAACACAGTCAGGCAGCCCCACCACCGCACCACCAAAGTCAGGGTCAGACTGTCCACCAGATTAGGAGTTTCTCCATGCCTGACAGGATTTGGTTTTGACTTTCCCACAGCAGTGCCCTGAAAATTGGCACTTCATTGGGAACGTCAAAAACAGTTCCTGTACGGCATGGTCTGAAAAGCATGAACTGGTGTGCATGCACACAGGGGGGCACATGTGTTATGTCCCCTCCTGTGTGCATCCCCATGCGGCAGAGGAACAGGGGGTCTGCAGGACCCCTTTTGTTTTGTCTCCGCCACTGTGTTCATGGAGTAAGAACCTCCATGACACTGCAGGTGGAGAGGAAACTCATTATAAGCTTAGCAGGACCACGGAGGTCCCACCAAGCATATATTGCCTCCCTGACCACCACAACACTGCCTCGGAATGGCAGTTCCCTGGCTGCTGCGGCAATGCTGTTGTGGCCCGACCACCCAAATCGTAATAGGGCAGTCAGGAGACCGCCCCAGCAGCACCTCTACGAGTCTGGCAGTCTGCCGACTGCCAGACACACAACTAGGCCCTTAATTTTGTTTGTATTTTTGCAGTTTCATATAGCGCAGAGCTACAGCTATTAGGATGCTTCACAGGAGCTGTCATATAGTTAATGCTTTTCTATATATTGTGTTAAGTTAGTATGAGTTTATTAAATGTTTAAACGACATATTTTCCTTCGGCTTCAGTTTGCACACGGCACATAATTATTATTGTAGCTTTCAACCTAGACGAAAGATGTGATTTATTGAGAATAATATGTTATTGCACTGATATCAGTCGTGCCTGGGACACTTGGTACACTGTCTGCACACTGGGAGCTATTGCCTCTAAGAACAACCTAACACAAGGTTGCTGGGAGGCCTGATCCTTGCACCACATTAGACATAACACAAATAATGTTGCTGCCAACATTGGGCTCTACGCGGGTTTAAGATAGAGTTACTGGGAATGCAAAAACACACTTGATGGTGCTTCGCATGAAGAGAGTTGGTAGCTGATGATGTGATCTTCTTCTGCTGACATTTAGAGGTATGGGCCCGCCCTGCTAAAACCCAAATGAGACCTTCTTAGATATAATATAGTATGCTAAATAGGGTGCGCAAAATATAGGTGATACATATTTCTATAGACTTTTGCATTATAATATGCTATCACCGTTCGCTTACTATGGACTAGTGACTATGCTGATAACTCTGAATTTTATAATTTGTATGTTGGTATTATATAAGATACTGCGTTTGAGAACCTTGCATTGAAAAATAAATATTTCAAACTTGCACGTGTGTTCTTTTACTCCCCATTGTGGTTTGAAATGATTATAGAGCGAAAGAGTGTTCATGTGTTCCACGATACCTGAGGTACCCTAAGTTCATGTTCTGGATTGTCTAAGTCATTAGGAGTTTGTTAGGACCAATGAGACACTGTAGCTAGCTCGGTAAGGGGATTTCTGATACTAAGGTGAGTTTTGGTTCACCCTAATTCACCCAGGTTCTAGATCTCTGTGCACAGTTCTGTGGGAGAATGGAAACCCTGCTACAGAGCATCAGTTACATTACACTAAGACACATTCATTTTGGTTTTATGAAAGGGAAGATTGAGTCAATTGCCCAGAATCACAGGATGTCAAGGTGACACCAAAACTTGAACCTGGTTCCTCAGTTGCAGAGTGAGAAGCACTGGCCATAATACCACATTCTCTTCCATAAGTGGAAAAAATAATCAAGTGATCAACTGGATAAAACAAAATCAAGACAGCAAATAATTTAAAAGTGCTTTGTCGGTATTTGAGAATCCAAAAATATTTTATATTTTTAGAGCACCAACCATAATTTTCATGGGAATAAGACCACCTAATTCTTATAATTTGTAAAGGAAATGTTTAGGAATTACAGTCTTTATGACAACAAGATGAAGTCAGGGGTGCCACACTTTTATAATAAAAATAGAATTTTAGCAATCAAGTTTTTCATCAGAATAGCATGGGGAGGCAGAGGTCATGGGCACAGACTTGGATCATTGATGGCAGAGAGGAGGGTGAAGAGGCAACACGTTGAGCGTGCTGGGCAGGCAGGAGGAGCAGTGGCAGCACAACAGAACTTGGATGGCAGGGGAAAGGTGGGGCAGGGGCAACAAACTCACCATGCAGGACAGGCAAGTGAGTCTGTGGCAATAGAACAGACCATTACGGACAGAATGAAGAGGCAGTGGCAGTACAACCATATATGTCAACAGACTTGATTCAGACAGGACACTCCCAATGTTTTTAAGCCCACATTTTTTTTTTTATGTTTCCTGCCTAAAATCTCTTCTTTTTCAATGAAAGTCTGGGCGGAAAATCAATTCTTATGTTTTTTTCTCCAGAATCTCCCTCTTACCAAGTTCAAAATGTTGGCAAGTATGGTACATTGGATCAGGGAGGTCAAGAGGAATGATGTAGAGACATGGACTCAGATAACAAAGGGTAGGAAAGAGATGGGCAAGGGTACCAAACTGACCTTTCGGGCAGGTGCCAGGCGTTGCAGCAGCACAATACACCACACAGGGCAAGCAGGACAGCGGTGCAGCAAAACAGATCATGGGAAGCAATCGGGAGGGGCTAGGGCCATGCACATGGACAACAGAGAGTAGAGGGGAAGAAGGCAAAGGCAGAAAGCTGACCATACCAGAGAGTCAGGAGGGACAGTTGCAGCATAACAAACCATGAAGGGTTTGTTATGCTGCAGGGAGGGGGCAGGGGCACCATGACGGACCAGACAATGCAAGAGGCAGGGGATAGGGGCCTGCACATGGATAATGGAGGTCAGGGGGCGGGGCAAGAGAAGCAAGCTGACCATGGAGGGCACGTGCAATACGTACTGGAAGCACAACATACCAGAGAGGGCAACAATGAGATTTTCATGGCATGCACACAAACAGAAGAGGGAAGGTGGGGGTGACGGGCAGAAAGCTGTCCACACAGAGCAGGTTGGAAGGGCTGTGGCAGCACAGAAGACCATACATGGCAAGCAGATGATGGGTTAGTGGCAGCACAATGGCCATGATGGGTAAGAGGGAGGGGACCAGGGGCATGCACAAAGGACTATGGAGGACATAATAGAGGGATAGGGGCTGGACACAGACAAGAGAGGAAAGGGGAAAGTGCTTTGCAACAGATAACACAGGAAAGGCAGGAGGAGCAGATGCAGCACAACAGAACATGGAGGGCAGAAGGGAGTGGCACAAAATGGACTATAAAGGACAGGAGAAAGGAGGTAGGGACATGGAGCTCAGACAGGCTGGGTGAAGGTGGCAAGGACAGGCAGCAGCCATCCAACCATGTTCCGCAGATGGGAGGGGCAGTCCCAGTGTAACAGAACACTCAGAGTAGATAGGATTGGCAGTGGCAGGAACATGGTAGGCAAGAAGAAGGGTGCAGGGGCTTGCTCACAGACATCGAGTGGTTGGGGGAAGGAGGATATGGGATTCAAGTTAGGCACAGAAGCTAAGCAAGAGGACAATGATGGGGCATAAAACTGGGCAACGGAGGGCAGTAGGAGTGGCAGAGACATCAAGATAAATGAAAGGCAGTGGCAGGACAGTGGACCATGCAGGAAAGGAGGGAGGGGGCTGGCGCATGGACTCAGGCAACAGAGGATTGGGAGGAGGTGTATAGGGTAGCAAGACAACTGTTCAGGGCAAGCAGGAATGGCAGTGGCAGAATTGTGGCTACACAGGAATGTAATGAGGGAGCAGGAGCATACACTTGGACAATGGATGCAAGGAGGTGTTTAGGCAGGAGCAGCAGGCTTGGGTGGGGGCAAGGGTGTGCCAGGCCAGGCCATGAATCCAACCTCCCCTCCACCGTGAATTGTAATGGGCATATTACTTAACATAAACAACTAGAAATTCACTGTGAAAAACAAGGGTAACAGGAATGATATAAATAGGAAATAGAATGTTTTAAAGCTCAGCAATTCCATTAAAATTCTAAGTTACATGGAAATTATTGTTAGGGTTAGATTTTACACGCAAAAACCATAGAAATTCAGCTTTTATAGCTAGTTATTTCAAGTAACTATAAATCGCACTCTATGGAAATTATAACTCATGCCCTCCAACCATCAGTGCGCCAGGAGGCACGTTTGCAGAGTGATGGAAAAAGGGGGCATGGCCTCTGAAGACCTCTCGGTAATCTTGCTGTGCGGGACTTACAGGAGTTAACAGGAGGGCTTATTGGCCCACAATGACCCTCTGGGGCCAAGGGAAATGTATCTCCCAATCAGCAGTGCACCAGGAGGCCCGTTTGCAGAGTGGTAGAGAAAGGGGGCATAGCTTCCAAAGTCCTTTCAGCAACCCAGCTGTCTGGGGCTGACCGAAGGTAACCGGATAGCTTGTTGGTCCCAAAGGAACCACTGCAGCCAAGAGAACTTCATCTCTCAACAAGTTTTGTGCCAGTAGTGGTGGTGAAAGGGGGCATTCCTACAGTGACTTGCAGGCTATTTGCTTCTTAACTTTTTAAATTTTATTAGGGGAGGAGGCCCGCCTGGCTACCGTAACTTGGGCCATTTTCAGCCCCAGGGCCCCCCTCCCCCGGTGCAGGGCTTTCTTCAAGGGTGGAGACGGCTACGTGGCCCCTTGTCCCAAGGCCGATTGTGGCCCCAGGGACCCCTTCCTACAGGGCTCAGCCTTTTTATTCAAAAATAAATAAGAGTAGGGGGCTGTGTGGCACACCTCCTGGGCCAATTTCAGCCCCGGTGACCCCCTCCCCCAGTGCCAGTGCTGTTTTCATTGGGTGAGGTTGCCACGCAACCCTCGTCCGCAGGCCGATTTTGGCCACAGAGACCCAATCCCCCAGTCTTTTAAGTTAAAAACAGGAATAAGAATAGGTGGGTGTGCAACACACCTCCTGTGTCAATTTCAGCCCCGGGGATCCCCTCCGTCGGGGCTCGGCAAATATTTTGGGTGCCCTGGTCCCACCAGGAGTATCCACTTGTAACTTATGGGGACTGCCGAAGGGGACCTGAAGGCTCCTGTGGTCCCTGACAGCTTCCTAGCTCTTGAGGCAGCCAACATTGCTTTTCCACATAGGGAGCTGCTAAACATGCAAGCGATAGCTTTTGCTAGGCTCTTGCTTCTTAGAGGAAAAGCACAGTTTGCTATAGGTTGTTGTGAGTGGTACAGCTCCCTCCAAGTCATAGCCAACAGCGTTGGTTCAGGGGTGGGCACCCTGGGTCATAGCAGGAGTTAGCCCTGGGGGAGGGTGGTCCCCAGAGCCATGTATGGATCCAGGAGGGGGATTCACAGCCCCTTTACTTTCTTAGAATTTGCGCCCGTGAGATGGTGTTGGCTGCAGGGAGGCTGCACACCCCCCACGTTTGATTTGAGAAAAACCCCAGGGAATTGGCGGTCCTCAGGGTTGCGGGGGGCCTACACAGCCCCCACAATAATTAAAATTAAAGCCCCAGGGAAGTGGCAGCCCTTGAGCCTGGGGGTCCAAGATGTCTCACATTGATAAATAAATAAGCCTTGGGAGGCGGTTGCCCCTAGGGCAGCAGGTAGGCCATATGTACCTCCCCTGAATTTTTTGTTAAAGAAGCCCCAGGGAGGGGATTGCTCTGGGGCATCAATAAGCCCTAGGAGGGGTGCTGCTGTGCCCCCCTCCTTCATTAAAATGCCTAAAGGACCTGGCACACCCAGGGGTCAATTAGTAACAAAGCGGGGGAGCCAGGGCTTTGTTTTTATAAATGTTTCAGATTGAGCCACAATCTACCAAAACTGCTGCTAAATCTTTTTGGCACCCAGCGTCCCTGTGGGACCCCCCAAAGAGGCCTATGGGGTCAGGGTGTTTCTACTCTGCCCATGTTTCCTATTTTTTTATGTTTTTTATGTGACTCGGTTCAATCCGAGTCACAAGATGGCTGCCAACACTTTCCGGTTTGAAGTGTTGGCAGCCAATCAGATATCAGCATGAGATCAGAAGGGATTGTGGATCCTCAGCGTCCCTATATATGCAAATTTAGATTTTCCCTAATATTCCAAAAACTAGTGAACAGATTTACACCAAGCCCCAAAAGTTGCTTCCCTGGACCAACATCTACCTTCCTGCAAAATATGGTGTAATTCTGTTCAGCAGTTCGGGCTGTAGCCGTGCCTGAAGTTCCTTTAAAATGAACATGAGGAAAATGTATTTGGGGTCCCCCCTTTTCTCAGCCCCTGCTTGACGGATCACCCGACAACTTTCAAGATGGCAGCTAAATTGAAATTTGAACTAGTTTTGAAAATTTCATGAAGATTTGTTAAATGACGCAAAAGGTATTGGCAAATGGAAAATCGCTTCTAAATGTATTTATATTTATATGTATGTGTATATATATATATGAACAAGCTCCTTTTAGGAGTGAAACGCGTCATGGACGACACCATGTCTTTCACTTTCTTTTGTGTGAAATAAATATCCTGCCTTCACTGGAAAAAGATTTGCTGCCTTTTCTTGTTTGCTTCATCTAAAAGTAGCTTGTAAGAGGTCCTTACCTGGTTTTCCTCACCGTGGAGTGGTGAGCAGGAACATTATTGTGTGTATATATATATATATATATATATATATATATATATATATATATATATATATATATATATACCCACACACACCCACACATACATACATATAAGCACATTTCCACATTTTATATATGTATGAATTGAAAGAAACTAAGGTTACAAGGAAAATATAGTTAGGCTCAGATTTCACTCATACAAAATCATAGAATTATATAAATCATTGGGTGAGTGACTGAGTGTCTAAGTGGATGTATGGGTAAGTGAGTGGCTGTTTGACTAATGGGTGTGTGGATAAGTGAGTGGCTGTATTGCACAGTAAGTATTTGTGTGAGTGGCTGTATAGATGAGTGAGTGGGTGCCTGAGTGATTGCATTGATGTGTGAGTGGGTATATCGGTGGTTTTGTAGATGAGTGAATGCATGTGTGAGTAGCTATATGTTGAGAGTGAGTAGCTCTGTTAGTATCTGTATTGATGAGTGACTGGCTATGTGAGTGACAGGATAGGTGAGTGAGTGGTTGCATGCGTGGTTGTATGGATATTTGAATGGGTATGTGTTTGGTTGTATGGGGATGTAAGTGAATTGTGTGAGTGGCTTTATAGATCTGTGAGTAGGTATGTACGTGATTTTGTAGGTGCGTGAGTGTTTATATGGGTGTGTGAGTGGCTGTGTGGGTGGCTATATGTGGGTGAGTGAATGGTTCTGTGAGTGGCTATGTGAGTGAGTGAGTATGTGTGTCAGTGGTTTGGGTCTATGAATGGGTATGTGAATGGTAGTATGGGTATGTGAATGGGTTATGAGAGGTTTCATAGGGGTGTGAGTGTTGTGTGTTGAGTGGTTCTGTGAATGATTGTGGGGGACTAAATTAAAATTAGCTCAGGTAACTAATACTGCTGAAATCTGCTGAAATCTGACCCTAACTATAATGTGCCGGTAACCTTTGTTTTTCTCAGTAAATAAGTGTTTTAACCGTTTTATTTCCAAACTATCATTTCCTGTAACCTTTGTTTTTTGTATGAATTTCAACAGGTTTTTTCAAATTTTATTTCCTAACTGTAACCTATAACCTTTGAGAGTGTGTGTGTGAGTGGCTGTATAGGTAGGTGAGTGTATGTATGAGTAGCTGTAAGGGTCTCTGAGTGGATGTGTATGTTGGTACATGAGTGGCTGTATGGGTTTGTGAGGAGGATTGTGAATGACTGTATGGGTGTGCGCATGGCTATGTAAGTGGCTGTAGATGAGCCAGTGTGGATCTGTGAGTGGGTGATTGAGGAATCTGAGTAGGTGTGTGAGTGGGGGCATGTGTATCTGAATGGGTCTGTGACTGGATGCATGAGTGTTTGAGTGGGTTTGTTAATGGGTGCATGAGTGTCTGAGTCAGTCTGTGAGCCAGTGTGCGAGTCTCTGACTGGGTCTGTGAGTCGGTGCATGAGTGTTTTTGAATAGCTGTGAGTGGATGGATGATTCTCTGAGTGGGTCAGTGAGTGGGTGTGTTAGTGCCCAAGTGAGTCTATGAGTGGTTGTGTGAGTCTCTGAGAGGGTGTGTGAGTGGGTGAGTGAGTGAGTGTTTGAATGGCTTAGTCAGTAGGTACAGGAGGCTCTGAAATAATCCGTGAGTGGGAGCATGAATCTTTGAGTGGGTCTGTGAATGGGAACATGAGTGTCTGAGTGGGTCTATGAGTGGGTGGATAAGTATCTGAGTATGTATATAAGTAGGTGTGTAAGTGTCTGTTCGCTTCTGATTTTTTCTACCTATTGCTGCTTGTTTCTGACCTCTATTTTGCTCACTGCTGCTTGTGTCTGACCTATATTTTGTCTCTTTCTGCTCATTTCTGACCTTTATTCTGCCTCTTGCTGGTAGTTTCTGACCTCTTTTTTATCTCTTTCTGCTCATTTCTGACCTTTATTCTGCCTCTTTCTGCTTGTTTCTCAACTTTAGTTTGCCTCTTACTGCTCGGTGCTGACCTTTCTTTTCTTTTTCTGCTCATTTCTCACCGTCATTCTGTATCTTTCTGCATGTTTCTCATTGTTATCTTGCCTCTTTCCGCTGGTTGCTGACCTTTATTCTGCTTCTTTCTGATCTTTTCTGACATTTATTCTGCCTGAAAGCCCCAACGGCGCCTGCCAGCTCCAAGCTTCATGCGGGAGCTGGCTTTGCTGCTGCATGGAGGAGGCTGCTGAAAAGGCAGCTCCTTCCATGCAGGAGTAATGGTTTCATCTCTTTCCTTGCCTGAATGTCTGCAAGTAGAGAAAGAGATGAAACCTCTGCATCCAGAGGGCAGGGGCAATTTGACATCTGCCCCCTGCAGTTGCTGTGTTGAAGGTTTCAGGATGATTCATCAGGTGGGGACCAGGAGGAAGGGGGGGTCCCAAAATGCTTTTTCAGTATGCAATTTCCTTTAGGGAATTTAGGCACGACTGCAGCCTGAACTGCAGCATGAAATTACAGTAAATTTGGCAGAAAGCTAGATCTTGTTTCAGAAAAGCCCTTTTTGTTATTTGATATAAATTCATTAAGTAGTTATGGAGATATCAGAGGAAAAGAAAGTTTGTATCTATATAGAGGCACAAACGCTCCGTGAATCTTACCGATCTCATGCAGAGATCTGATTGGCTGCCAACACTTCAACCAGGAAGTGCTGGCAGACATCTTTGGACTCGGACACTCCTGAGTCTAAATCAAAATCATTAAAAAAAACTAGGGGGCAGGGTAAGAACACCCTGACCCACTAGACCTGTAAGTGGGGTCTCTAATGGACTCTGACAGAGCCAAACAAGTATTTAAAAAACAAACATTGCATAGTGAAAATTGTGAAGATTAGCGAATCCCTGTGAATTAAAAAACAAACAATAGTGGTCTCCTGCGCATGTTTGTATTTAAGCCCTTGAGTGCGCTAGATCCTGGACGCACTGCTACTTAATATATGTGGACCTCCTAAGAGCCCAGGTGATCGCCCCCTTCCTGGTACTTGATTTGTAAAGTGGAGGGGGGCACATGGACCCCCCTCTTGAGGCTGTAAAGATCCACAGGGACCACCACCTTCTCAGTGCTTAATTATTATGTTGGAGGGGGCCACCACCTCCCTGGGGCTTCAATAGTAATTTAGAGAAGGTCAACACAGACTCCCTTCCTTGACCCTGTAGGGCACTGGGGCCATCACCTCAGTTGGGCCAGTAATACAAAGAAAGGGGAAGGGGGCCTCATGGCCCCCCTTACTGGCCACATTTGGCCCCATGTACCACTACCTCCCTGGGGCAGGCCATGCACATTGAAAGGAGAGGGAGGAGCAGTGCTGCTCCCTTCCTGTAGCCAATAATGGCCCTAGGGACTGCCCCCTGAGGACTAGCTGCTTATGTCTTGAGGTGCCCGTGCTAGGGACATAGTAATTTGCTTTTGTTTGTTTGGAGTTATGATAGCTCCTGCCAAGGAAGAGCAATTTGCAAGTCCATTCCCAGTGGGCGTGAGCAAGAAAACTGCTCCCGCTTGCTGGGAGTGGAGTTCTCTTCTGTTTTCCTGCCTGCTATCTTGCAGGCTGGAAAACTGTTTAAAAAGTTGCTCCACACACAGGGAGCAGCATTTTCGGCTGCTCCCTGCTTTTGAGAATAATGCCTGCTCCCGCTATGGGCGGGGAGCTGGCAGGGACTACAAGGGCATTGAGGCTACCCCTGCAGACATACTGCCCAGGGTGGGTTCCAGAGCACCCAGCATCAAGAGGCCTGGCCCGGGGGATGGGGTCCATGGGGTGGAATCAGTCTGAAATCCCTGAAGGAGGTGAATTCATCATTGATCTACTGAAGCACAATCTCATCTGCATTGACTGTGATGGGTGGTTTTTCCCATGTTGTCTCCTGGGGAAAGCAGAGTCCATGGTTCTCCCTTTTAATTACTCTGTAAATGCAATGCTCAAAATCATCTAAAATGCCCGGCCGTTTGTCCCCAGCCCAATTTTCTTTATAGTATGTGAAGGTCTTCTCTCCTTTTCCCATGGCGATGAACAGCTTACTAAAAAGTAACCATGGGCGGAAAACTCCGCTCACGGAGTGTGCAGAGTTTTGCCTGCTCGGCGCTCTGCAAACTAGGCAGAGTAGGCAAAACTCTGCACACTTGCTGCAGAGCGGAGTTGGCCTCCCACCCGCACTATTAACAATTATTAAATTTGCAAAGAGAAGGAAGGTGCACCAGAACAGAGTCAGTGAACTCCAAGTGTATCCCAAAAATATCCTTTATTGTAGTAGTAGTTAACATTGGACATCAGTCAACAAGTTTCGTTCCAAATGGAACTTCGTCAGGGCTCAGTTATATTAATCTCAGTCCGATCGATCTGTATAGGTGGGTCAATATTTCCCAAAGTCAAAACAAGGTAGATACAATCCACTAGGCATAGGAGTATTGAACTTGTCAATTATTTAGTGTCCCACAGTCATCCAAACTAGATGGCCCAAAGTGTTGGCCCAAGTTTCAGTTATAAAGTATCCCACAATTGTCTGGATTTTATGGCCCAAAGCGTTGGCCCAAGTCCTCCACATCCACAAGAACGCAGTAACGTAATGGGTAATATTTTTTCGGCGTCTTGTATTTCCAAAGGCTAATAATCCTAGTCAATCTCGGCATGCACAATGCTAATCCCTCATCCGGATTTTCAAACTTTGGGCCAACACTTTGGGCCATACAATCTGGACTATTGTGGGATACTAAATAACTGAAACTTGGGCCAACTGAGTGATTGGCTGTGCAAGTGGCTGTATAAGTAGTAAATGGGAGTGCAAGTGACTGTATGGGTGAGTGAGTAGCTGTCTGAATGGCTGTATGAGTGAGTGACTGGGTATGTAAATGAATGTATGGGTGAGTGAGTGGCGATATTTGAGGGTGACTGTCTGTGTGAATGGATGTATGTGTGAGTGAGCGGATGTGTGAGTGCTTGTATGGATGTATGAATGGATATGCAGGTGGTTGTGTGGGTGTGTGAGTGAGTGTGTGAATACTTGTATGGGTGAGTTAGTGGCTGTGATGAGAGGCTTGCGGGTGAGTGAGTGGGTGTGTGAGTGAAAGTATCAGTGAATAATTGGATACAAGAGTCGCTGTATGAGTGAGTGACTGGTTGTATGAGTAGCAGTATGTGTGATTGAGTGGTTGTGTGAGTGGCTGTATGAGTGAGTGAATAGGTGTGTGAATGGGTCTATGGATGAATGAATAGTTTTGTGACTACTTGTATGGGTCTGTGAATGGAATGTGAGTCATTGTGTGAGTGGGTATATAAGAGGTTATATAGGGGTGTGAGTGGTTCTGTGGATGATATCATCAGTGATGAAATTAGTGATGTCATTTGAGGTGTCATCAGTGAAGTAATTCACAATGTTATGAGTGAGGCAGTCTGGCCGGTCATAAGAAGTGCATTGCTGGGGTGTAAGTTATACTTAGCTCAGGTAACTATAACTGCTGAATTTCTATGGTTTTGAACAAGTAAAATCTGAGCCTAACTATAACGTCTCTGTAACCTTTGCCCTTTTAAATTGAATTTCTAAGTTTAAAAAAGTATATCCTAACTGTAACCTGTAGCCTTTGAGCGTGAGTGTATGAGTGATTGCATGACTGTCTCAGTGGGTGTGTGAGTTCATGAGTGTTCTCACTGGTTGTGTGAGTAGGTGTGTGAGTGTCTGAGTGGATCTGTGAGTGGGTGTGAGAATATCTGAATGGGTGCATGAGTGTCTGAGTAGTAGGTCTACAAGTAGGTGTAAGAGTGTCTGAGTGAGTTTGCGAGTACCTCAATGAGAGTGTGAGTCAGTATGTGAGTGAGTGCATGAGTGCCTGAGTGGATCAGTGTGTGGTTGTGTGAGTCTCCAAGTATGTCTGTGAGTGGGAATGTGAGTCTCCAAGTAGGTCAGTGAGTTGGTGAGTGAGTCTCTGAGTAGCTCCGTGAGTGGGTGTGCAAGAGTATGAGAGGTTCTGTAAATGAGTGATGAGTGCCTGATTGGGTCTGTGAGTTAGTGTACATGTCTGAGTGGATCTGTGAGTGAGTGCATGAGTGGGTCTACGATTGCATGAGAGGGTGTCTTAGTAGGTCTGTGAGTGGGTATATGTGTCTGAGTGGGTGTGTAAATGGGTGTATCAGTGTCTGAGTGCGACTGTCAGTGGGCTTGTGAATGCCCAAGTGTATTAATAGGTGTCTAACTGTCTGTTTTTGTGTGTCAGTAGCGGTGTCGATTACTGGACCACAAAGCAACCATACCAACCCCTTTATCAAAAAAAGAGTCAATAGTTTTGCACAAAATATCTTCCCAAGTAAAGTACTCTCTACTGGTTACTTACTGAGTGCTATCTCCTTGGGTAAGTGTCCAGTATGTTTTTTACACTACAGTTGCCTAATGGAGCACACAGAAAGGGATTTAGAGAGGAGGTATCTAAGGGATAACTACTGTATAGAAAATAAATATATATTGTTTGAAACAAACTTTTACAATCTCGCAGGACTCTAGCAAGATTGTGAATAGTAACATTTGATTGAAGTTGATGAGTTCTCAATAAACTCTATTAGTAGGAATGCATATTGTGCTTCTTGTAATTGAGAGGAAGTGTGTAGGACATAGGTTATGTGATGGTCAGAAGGTTAAATAATTTCTTTTAATGTTACGATCTCGCTTGACTCTCGTTGGATTATAAAAACTAGGAAGTAGTAGATGATGCTTGAATTCACTCTGCTATGCACATTTATTACTGTATAAAGGAGGTATAAAGGAGGTGTGTATCAGACTCTACTATTTATGCACATTTTATTTAGAAGACTTGTGAGTAGAGTTAAGGCTCATACAGACACCCTGCTACGTATACACATCATTTGAGGGAGAGGCCACAGAAGAGAGGCCAGCTCCTCCACACACCCTACTATGCACATCATTCTTTACAGAGAGAGCTCTTAGCAGAGAGGCCAGTCCCTCCCCATCCCCTACTAAGCTAACCCTATCATCTGAGAGAGAGGTTTGAAAGGACTGGCCAGTCCGTCCGCCCACCCTGCTATGCACACCCAATATTACAAAGAGAAGTCTCAGCAGAAAGGCCAGACCATTAAATACCCTACTATGCATTTATATATGATCTTACACAGAGTTATCATTGGAAAGGGAAGTCCTTCCACACACCCTACTAAGCACGCACATCATCTAAGAGAGAGGTCTCATCAAAGAGGGCAGCCCCTTCATATACCCTACTATGCATACTTGTCATTTGACGGAGATGTTTGAAAGGAGAGCACAGTCTTTTCTCACACCATAATATGCACCCCCATTAACCAAGAAAGGGGTCTCATAGAAGAGACTAGTCCCTCCCACATCTATTATTACCCTACAAGTATGAGTTTTGCAAGAGTAGAGTGCAAGCTTCCGGAGGTGAGGTTTGCCACATGAGCCTGGTACGATCCTGCAGGACCCTCACAAGACCAGCATGGAAAATTAGTTGTCCTACCATGAAATGTTTTACCACCTGCAAGAGTCTCACAAGATCGTATGGGGAAAAGTAAAAATAAAAAGGCCAAAGCTCAAACTATAGTTTCCATTGGTATTACATGGTTGATGAAATGCTGTAATGTGACTGGGTGAAGACCGAGATAGCTTAGTTTGTCCGTGGTACTTTGGAGGAGAAGAATGTCTGTTTTAGTTGTGCTCAGCACAAGTTAATGTATGTTTAGCTGAAAGAGACTGGTGTTTTCATTTGTATTAAAGAAAGAACTTCAAGCTAAGGTATTAATAATATGTTGTGTAAACTTTGTTGTGAAGTGTCAGTAAGTGTACTAATATTGGTAACTTCGACGACTGCAGCATCTAGGATGTTAATTATCTGCAACTTGAATAAATGACTGCTACCGCCACCCGGTCGGTACCTCCCCGACGGTTTGGATGACCGTCACGAGGTACCGACAGAGAGGTAAGCCTGCAGAGATCTGCGCCACATTTCATAACATAATAAGCGGGAAGGCAGTATTACTGATAGCGAGGGACATTGCTGCTTCTAGATGCGCGTCCACGCTTACACAGGGTGTTACTTTAGATGCCTCTATGTGTTTATAAGTTGTCTGTGAGATGCCGTTTGTGAAAATTGCACTAAGGCAGGCTCACGGGTATTGAGGGACACCGCGGTTAGTAGACTCGTGTTCTCGCAAACAGAAGACTTAATCTTAGACCTCTCCATAGTATAACAGGTCGCTTTATGTATACTAGAGGCCTTTTTAAACAAGTTTGTTGGCTAAACACATTAGTGGCGAGGTTGTCAATTTTTCATCAAGTGAAACCTCCCTACGACACATTGCTGCCACTAGATATGCGCCCTCGCTAACATAGGATTTGACTTAGACCTCCCTAAGAGTACACAAGTTGTCTGTGAGATGCCTTTTGTTAAAATCAGCGGTAAGGCAGGCTCATGGGTAGCGAGGAACACTGCGAATTTAAGATGCATGTTCTCGCAAACAGAGGTCTTGATTTAAGACTTCTCTAAGAGTATGACTAGTTGCTTTATGTATGTGAGAGGCCATTTAATAAGTTTGTTGGCTAACACAATAGCGGTGGGACTGTCATATTTTCATTGAGTGACAGGGCACTGTGCTGTACATGATGTTGGTGCAACATTAGTCCATTGAGAACTAAATAGTAGGCTGAGAGAAGTATAGTAAGAATCTACAAGCTGTTTTTTTAATTCTGTGCATGTGTATGTTTAAGTGTGATGATTGGAGCATAATGACAGTTATTAGAATGTTAGGAGAGGTAGAAGACCACAACAATTGAGTAATTGTTCTAGTCTTTCCTTTTTAGAGCTGTGCCTCCTTTTACCCTGAGCCATTGCCAAGTGAGGTGAGGTAGCTTCCTTATAAATTCTAGGTAAGGATAAATGGCTTATATCCATTGTTGGAGATTGATAGATGGCAATGTTTATGTCACTATTTTATAAGTTCTGAGAACACTTTATGTTCTGTTAATGAACCCCATGTGGTGCATACTCTTCCTTTCCTATTTTACAGATACCTTCAGGTATATCGTTTTTACAGAGGAAGGATCGTACACTCCATTCTACAGGTGATTTGGTTGTATCGTTTCCAACCACTTCTAGTGTACTGTTATTTATTTATTTTTTTTTTTTTTTGGTGTAAGATTTTTATTGAAGTCTGCCAACATTACAATGTCGGTACATCGCATCACATAAAAACGTTTCACATTCAATCACATTTCTGTACTGTTACACAGCTATCCAGCCGACAACCTTCCGGTCCGGCAGCAAACGTTTGGTATTGTGCATAATGCGATAAGGATACAGTGATAGAATACGTGTCATCTTACTTTTGTGTTATTTTTCTTTTAAATTAACGAGAACAAAAACAATAGACTCCTGCATAATGTATAGTCACGGTGAATCATCACAGTTGAGTTCAGTGTTGTTTGCCGGTTCCATGTTCCCAGGCTACTACCCCTCCCTTTCTGAGCACCACACTAAGTGAAGCCCCCAACAGTCGATTCCTATCATCCTACACTCATCTACACATTTCCCCCTGTCTCATTCTTCCAGCTCGTCATCATCTTCTGAGCTGTCGTCCTCTTCTTCCAGCAGTGGCTCACACAAATCCCCCCTATATCTGTTCAATGCTTCCCAAACCTTGTTCCATTTGTGGGGGATGGCTCTCACTTTATACACTGTGCGCTCGGTTAGCATAAGTCTATCTATCGTCCTACACCACAGTGCTAGAGTAGGTGTTTCTGCCACTCCCCATCTCTGTGCAGTGTCGCGTTTGGCCACCATAGTCCCAATAGTGACCTATTGTTGTTGCCGGAGTGTCAGGTCAGTCCCCTCCCACACATTTAGCAAGCACATACGTAGTTCTGGTGTCAAGGAAGTGTCAAGGGTCTGGGAAATGGTGCGCATGACTTGCTGCCAGTACCTCGAGATGGCCGGACACTCCCAAAGCGTGTGTAGTAGTGTCCCCTCCTCCCCACACCCCCTGAGACAATACGGGGTTTCCGCCCTGTGCATTTTGTGCAAAGAGGTCCTGGTGTAATATACTCTAGTGTACTGTTATTAGTTCATTTTCTAATAGATATTTCTCAAATTTTTGCAGTAGCAATATTTTGGTGCATCCTGACGAAGGCACTGGACAGATTGATGTCCGGGTGTGCTGAAACATGTTGACCACGTTGTAATCTCAGACAGCTTTTTGGTAAAACTGTTGTTGCACTGTTTTTAGTTTGAATTGCGGGAGACAATAATAAATATAGGGTCTGTTGTAATTCAATTTTTTTACCTCACTTATCACTTAAGCACTGCACCTACTTCCAACAGGTTCAACTGCTCTCTTCTGGTAGTTTAGGCAGTTATCCTCCTTTAACTATTGAATAAAAATATCCTCGGGCTCCCCAATCACTATGATTGGGTTGTAGCCCTTAGGGTCACCAGAGTGACTTCAAGAGGAGACCCAGATGATGAAGCATGTCACCAGGTTGGTGAATGATGGGAATCTGGAAATGTATTGAATATTTCCTTATTTGCTGCGCCTTTACATTGTTTTGTTTGTTCTCTAGAATTTATAGTGTCCAGAACATTGTTGCAGACCCTTGGATACTCTAGGTATGTGAGTATTGTCAATTGGGGCATAGGTATCCAGGCAGGTCTTAAAACATTGCCTCAGACCCTATTTAAAGGTATTTCTGTTTTATTATGCATACCTGTCAGCATGGGAAGAGGTATAAACAGAGAGATAACTTTTTCTGAAAGCCTTTTGGAGACACCTCTCACTCTTGTAAAAATGTGTTAGCAGACATGTCGCTCCCTTTTCTTACACCACTGTGTATCCCTACTGCTCTAGGGAGAAGTGCCAGTAGAGAGATCACTGCTTACCTGCACCGTACTGCTCATCCATGTTCTTCTGGAGATGGGTATTAGTTAAAAAGAGTCAATAATGTTTCTCTACACACTACTGTATATGTATGTCATGCTGAGGGGAGCTGTGAACAGACAGTCAGATTCATTCCCACACCCTGATATATATGGATATTTCTCGGAGGAGAGGTCTCAGTGGAGAATTCTTGTTATACTTATAACAGAAGTGTAAGGATTTACTTGTGCAGTGTGTACCTTCCTCACCTTACAATGCCTACTGCTGAACATGGGAAAAGTTGTGGAAAAGCAGTGCCTCTTTACACCCTACTCTACTCTCTGGCTATCTTCTTGCAAGGTCTTGCTGGAGAGTCCAGTACCAACCCATAGCCTACTATATGCAGTTGTTAGGTTGTGGAGAGGTGTCATTGAGATACAAGTGTCTACTTACTCCTAATTATGCACTGTTGTTATATTGTGAAAAGATCTCATTTGAAAGTCTACTTCCTCCCTACACCCTACTAATGGGTAATATAAGCCATGTGTAGTGAAATAAAGGACACTTTAAATTTCTCCTACCTAATAAAAGTTTACAATGCTAATCAACATCTCTAATGTCTTAATGTGTTCAGAATTGCAAGGAAACACTGTTAATAACCTAATTACAAATGTCCGATCTTGCGGGTTAATCAAGAGAGCTAAATGGGAAATACAACCCTTGGAAATCCAGGCGGTGGATTGAGAGTTGGACTCCCGCTAGAGTAAAATCATGAATATTACAACCATATTTTAATGACTCTCTTATTACAGATTAATATTAAGTAGTAACAGAACACGTGAAAAAGAACTCAAAGCAGTTGACTAAAACAAAATATAGACCTCTAGTAATTACACACTTAAAAAAATAGCTTTATATAATCAAAAGTAATACTATGCTTATTACTATACTTATTCAAAAAACTTATTGCTCTCTTTCTGAATTATAATTATGAATGTAATGTAAAAACACATACAGAGGCTTTGAAAAGTATGCTATTACAATAATAATAAAGTTGCTCTCAATATGAGAGTCAGAAGAACTGAGTAAATAGACAAACTTAACACAAATATTGCACAAAAAACAAAACCTTTTTGAAACATTTGCAGTGTGCACCTTTTCTTGATAAGTTACAATACGAAAGTAATTACCTTTCAGAATAATGTCCACACACAGGATATATTATTCAGTTAATCTATCATACTTACAGTTAAAATATAATAATTCACTAAAAAAACAAAGGTTAAACTAACATCAGAGATAGGTAAACTTGTCAATGTAAACAACAAAATATTGAACAACAAAAACACATAAATTCATGAGTTATAGTTATTATTATTATTATTATTATTATTATTGCATTTATTGAGCGCACAGCTACCCGGAGGTTTCCCGGCGCTTGCCTTGGGAACCCGTCCTGGCTTTTCCCTGTGAGATAGCCCCTACAGGGCATCCCCAAGGTGAAAGCCAGGCATCCCGCCGCAGGGTGGCAGTTGTGGAGATTAAGCAAGCTTAATGCCCAGAGTTGCAGAGTGAGAACCCATGATTAGAGCAGGCACCGAAGCGAGAATTATCGTGTCCGTGGACATTTGAGCTCAAGACCCTGCCACGTCGGGAATTGAACCCTGGTCCCAGATCTGACCTCAGCTTCCGGGTCTGCCTGCTCTACACCGTGAGCCACACTTCTCCACAGCCACACTTCTCCAGTTAGGAGTGCTAATGCACTTATTTAGCCCCGAGTATCCCATTCCCCTAGACTGTTTTCTTTTTTAATTAAAGGAGAGGAGGGCTTCGTGGCCTCCCTCCCTGAGCCTTGTTCAGCAATGGGGAGCCCATACACCAGGGCCAAAACTAAAAGTAAAGGGTAGTGGGGGCTGCAACAAATCCCTCTCCAAGGCTTTTCTGGCCCTGGGGACCCATTCGCCAGGGCTTGCATTCCTTATAGGTGGGTCTCATGGTGTCTACCCAGGGCAACCTTCAAATAATCTTTGGGGCTTGCTCAAGGTCCCTGCAGCCACAGCCAGCTTCCTGCATGCAGTGGGAGCCAACATTGCTCCAAACCCAAGGGAACAGCGACTAATGCTGCTCCCTCCAGAAAGGAGCAATATTTTGATCTCTCTCCCTTCAGTGCGGGAAGTGTTACAGATCGAAAGTCTTTTCTTTTTTTTACTTCAGGACAGGAGACTAAATCCCCAGGTTTTGTAATGGCTGCCAGCAAAATTTTTCTCATGTTGCTGGCAGCCTTTCAGTGTGCTCCCGTCTGCAGGAGTCTGACTTCCACAGAAGCAAGTTTGCCCAAGAGAAATAAAGGGCCAATCAGAATGCTCCATTTTTTAATTGGCACTCCAGCATTAGTGACTATTTGTGTTTAAAAGGTCAGGAGTGCTTCATTGCCCACCTCCCAGGCCAAAGCCAATTCAGAAGGGGAGGGGACATGTAGCCTCCCTTCCTGAGCCTGCTTCCGCTTGAGAGGCCTCATCCCCAGGGACGAAATACAGTAAAAAATGGCTGAAGCCCTGCACGGCCCCCCTCCCAAAGCCTTCTTTGGCCAGGGGACCCCATCACCAGGGCCAACATCTAATGGGCCCTGCCTAAAGAAGTCTATGGAAAATGCAGCAGGATTTTGCATTTTATAACCCCCCATTTACCTGGGCTCTACTTGACAGATTACCCCAAAAACTTCCAGGAAGGAGCTAATGTAGATTTGCTTTTGTTTTGGAATGCTGCTGAACTGTGTTGATATTCTGTTAATAAACACTCTGAATTTGTAGTCCTGAGTGCACGTTTGGTATTTCTGATATTCTGAGCTGCAAAGGAAGAGAATCTTCAGTCAAGCACTGTTCCCGACACAACTTGACACCCCTATTGGACGGGGCAGCAAAACTGGAAAGGAGTGAACATAGATAGATAGATAGATAGATAGATAGATAGATAGATAGATAGATAGATAGATAGATAGATAGATAGAAATTTACCACAAAAAGCCCACAGCTGCATTGTTATCATAGTGATTAATGAGATGAGTGTGGTTGTTTTTTATTGTGGTGATTATTATTTTTGTAGATCTTAATACTTTTGTTGTTAGTTTTGTTGTGCCTATTGTGGTTATTGGTGTTTTTTTTTCTTCTTAATGTTCTTGAGGAGGTGGTTTTGGTGGTGATAGCTGAAGGGGTGATGGTTTTTGTTATTGTCGCTTTTGTTGATATTACTTTTTTTAAAATATATATATATATATATATTTTTTTTTTCCGGCCAGTTGGCCATAAAAGACATACAAATATACATACATAAAACAGAGGGTCATAACAATGTATATACACAAATACTTTAAAAACAAATGACTTTTAAAATACAGTACAAAATCAATCTCCGGCATCCTCTTTTAAGCACAAGGTGCTCCATTTCATTTGACAGCTGGAATATAAGCATGTACAAGATTCCTAATCAAAGCATCTGACCAGATTTCCTGCGAACAATATACACAGAGTAAAGAAACCTACTAATACTGAATACAATAAACTGGGCAGTATTAGTTTTTAAAATCCTATATGCTGTGATACAAGATCTTGTTCCTAGGAGAGTGCACATGGGTTTTAGCCATCTCTTTCGAGCTTTCGAATATGCTTTGCATATAAACAACATGTGGACCTCATTCTCCGTACAAGAATCTAAGCACATGGAACATTTCCCACTTGTAGCATTCGGACATTCCAGTTTTTTCTTGGACCAACGTTCTATATTGGAATTCAGCATGAGGTTCCCATACCTGAATTTCAAAAATAGAGACTTCGCAACGGGCGGCTCTATTTCGTCCAAGAAAAGTTCAAAGGAGGGTTCATCTTTAAATGTTAGAAATTCTTGAATTAAGGACCCAGTTCTATTTTCATATACTAGCCTATTAGTCATGTAAGACCAGAAGGCTCGCTCTACTATGGGCTTGGCGAAAGATGGTAAATTATCTGGATTCTCCCACAGCTGGGGCAAGCCCAGTATCGAGAACCATTTTTTAATATGTCTAAGCCATAGAATGGAGTGGAAAGAGTCTAAGTCCAGTAACTCTTGAAGGCCGTTCCTATACTCGGATAGTTCTGGGGTAGACCATATCCTTATCCAAAACATTAATGGTCTAATAGTAGTAAAATAGTCAGTTCTTTTAAAATTCAAATCAAATTGGAGAGGGATTAATGGTGTACTAGTGGGAACCCTTACAATTGTTCTCATAAATTTATTATCCAGGCCTTGGAAGCTATCCCTTGCCCAAGGTCCCCATATCTCAGCCCCATACAGGGCGGCAGATTGGATTTTAAATTTAAAAAGTTCAAGCACAGGTGTCACGCTCTTACTTGTACTAGCGTTCAGTTTGCTAATGATTGGTTTAACATACAACACCTTGCTTTTCTCGATTTGAGCCTTCCATGTTAAATTTGAGTCGAGTACAACCCCCAGATAGGAAAAGTTATCCACAGTTCCTAAAGTTTGACCATTTAAAGTCAAAGTCCCTCTATCCGGTTTACTGGGGTTCAATGCCATACACTTAGTTTTGTCAACGTTTATTTCTAATCCTTTCATCACACAATAGCTACTAAATGAGTTTAGGAGTGCCTGGAGGCCCTTCTTGGTTTGGGATATTAAGATGGTATCATCCGCGAAGAGCAACGCAGGCACCCTTTCTCCATTAAGCTGAGGAGAGTCATTGATACAGCCATTCAAGTGATCAGGAACGTCATTGACAAATAAGGAAAATAAGGTGGGGGCCAAGACGCATCCTTGCCGGACACCACGCTCAATTGGAATGTTACGCGTCAGTTCACAATTTGGACCCCACCTAATGTTGGCATGATTTCTAGCATGTAACTCGACTATTTGGACCAAAAGACACCCTGGCAGACCGGCTTCACTTAAGGATCTCCAGAGCAGGTTGCGAGGGACAAGGTCAAATGCCGCTCTCAGATCTACGAAAGCTACATACAAGTGACCTTTCCTAATGTGCACATATTTCCAATATATACAACAAAATCTGAAGACCTGGTCTATGGTACTGGTCTTGCTCCTAAAGCCTGCTTGAAATTTGGAAAGTATTGTTTTTTCCTCCAGCCAGTCATTTATCCGAAATAATAAATGTTTGGCATAGAGTTTTTGCAGGGTGTCCATTAAACTAATTGGTCTATAATTAGAAGCTACAGATCTATTTCCCTTTTTGAAAATTAAAACGACTTCTGCTGCACGCCAGCTATCAGGAAATTGACAATTTTTAGACAGAGCATTAAACAAGCGATTTATATATGGAGCCCATACTTCAATTTCGTGTTTATACAAATCGCCCGGTATTTTATCAGAGCCAGGAGCTTTACTGTTTTTTAGTTCGTTGATTGCCCTTTTTGTTTCATCCAGTGTAAAGTCAAGGCATTCAATAGGTGGAGGCAGCCATGGAGTCTCATCAACACCACTATCGTATTGTTTGTAAAGAGATGTGAAGTGTGTCACCCAAGTCAATTCATCTAAAAACGTGTCTTTCACAACTCTACCTGCATGACCCTCGTTTGCAACCAGCCTCCAGAAGCCAACATTGTCATTAGATTTGGCAGCAACCAGCATGTCAGCCCAGATCGACTCTTCCCATGATTTTTTTGAAGTTTTTTGGACATGCTTGTACTTTTCCCTTGCAAGTCTGACATCTTCCTTTGATTTATTTTCAATAGCAAGCAAAAGCTCCCTCTTAGCCAACCTGCATGAATGGTCATACCATAGTTTGCCATGGCATCCCACTCGTACGTTTTGTTGCTTTTTCTTTGGCATTTTGGACAAACAGGTTTTTAACTCATTGAAAAAAACCTTGTGTAATTCAACAAAGTGATCATAATGGTCGGGTGAGAAGGGTTGTCCAACTATAGGCCCGAACATCGTCCCAAAAAGTGAATATACCAAAGCTAAGGCCTTACCTTCGGCTAGAATGTACGGCCATTTTAGTGCACGTCTGTTATTATTAACATGTACCTGCTCGCACATTTTACGGTTGGTAATCTCAGTCGATGTAGAGGCAGAGATGTCACTAAACATGTGTGCGTCGATATAAAGTTCAAGGGGATAGTGATCACTCTCATCCCTGTTTGCCACCTTAAAATCAACCATGAAATGCCAAATGCTTAGTGAGACAAGTATGAAGTCTAAATTACTTTTGGACTTCGCGAAGGTTGGCTGTTTTGTTAAATCAGATGGGAGGCGGCCGTTACATGCTCTGAGACCATGATCTGCAGTTAGCCTCATTAGTTGGACGGCCAGAGTAGAGCATTTAACGCAGTTTGAAGTCTCAAGCTGGGGAATATTATATGCTTGATCTTCATCCTCAAAGACATCAGTAATCCCAAGAACCGGTTCAAAGTTACAATTTAAGTCGCCTCCCAGAATCACAGGACCATCACCAACCACCCTTTTCAGGAAGGCATCCAAGGTTTCCAAAGTAGGAGAAACTTTAGAGTGACCAAGGGGTCTATTATAAACATTGACAATGTAACATTCGTCCCCATTTAAATTTACAAGTTTTAGTGCCAAAATGTCAGGGGTTCCTGTGTCTATTGGTTCGACCCTTATTTTCAATGTAACTTTGAGCCATATGATCAATCCCCCAGACGGCCTCCCCCTGTTAGACTGAACCGCCTCAATACCAAAGGTTTTGTATCCTATCCTATGCGGAATATCCATTACCCATGTTTCTTGCAATAAACAGAAATCACTGGAGTCAACATAATCAGCCCATTCTGGGTCTTTCAGATTTTTGCCGACTCCAGCAATATTCCATGACAAAATAAGCAACTTTGGGGTTGACCCACTACCAGCACAGGTGGAGTCCTCAATGGACGGCACTGGTACCAACAGAAGATTTACACTATCTAGCTGTGAGTCAGCAATTTGGTTCTCTGCCTCGGTGATCGAAACCCCTGCTACAATGCTAATTCCTTCACCAACACAACCCTCATCCACGTCGTGACATTGTGGGTTCGCTACTGCAAAACTTTCTTTGTTCTGGGAATCCCACGCTTTGCAATATTTTTGAACTCCCACTCCCTCATTCTGTGGTATCTCGCTTTTTCTAGTTCTGGGGTAGATATTCCCATCACCGGGTGTACAGTAGGTGTCATGTGACTTTGGGATGCAATTTAGCAAGGTCTCAAGTCAGTCAACTGCATCTAAGCAACTGAACCTGTTGAAAGTGGGAATTCCATTCCACACATTTCGGTCAACCTGTCTGGCCAGATTGGGTGCATAACCGTAATATTGTTTAACAGTGTTCCAATTGGACCCATAATTTGGGGGCCTAGGTGGGGGATAGAAGAACGATAAGGGCCTGGCTTCAATAGATAAAGTATCTCCATATGATTTCCATGTGCATATCTGATGGGCACTGTGGGGTTCCTCGAATGAAATCACTATACAGTCACCCGGAATTGATTTGGTTATAGGACCAACCCATGGTACCCTGCGGACCATAAGGATTTTACTTTTCATATGGTTTGGAACAGGTTTGTTTGAATTTAACCAATAGATCACCTTATGTTTTAGGGATAAGAAGTTCTCTTCAAATTGATTTTCCAGTTCAGGCACCCCAGTAAGGACAACTACATAGGGACTGGCATCAGGGGGCAGATCTATATATCCTCCCTTAAAGTTGTCATAAGGATGGGTTGTTTGATAGTTAGGTGTGTTTATTCTGATGGCAGAAGATCTATCAGCCAGGGATTTGTTTAGACCCAGAGTAGTGTGTGTAGGGGGAGGTATGTTAGATAAAGACTTCTGTGGAACGGGAGTCTTGGGGGCAGGAGAATGAGTGACAACAGCATTTGCTATCTGTAACTTCTTGCTTTGTACAGGACCCTTCAAAGAGGGTTTACTAGTAGTGTTAACAGATGGCAAGTTCAAGGGTGTGGCATTAGGTTTTATTAGAGTACTCGTTGTCGGGTTTGTACTTATATTTTAAACTACTCCCTCTTTTTGATGCTGTGTGCTAGATGTATTTGTGTTTGAGGATGTCGGAGGGGCCATGGTTAGAGCCTGTGTGGGAATTGCAGGTACATCACTACCATTAAGGCTTAAACTAGATAAGGTGATAACACTTTTTTCTACCTCGAGTAGCTGATTCTCAATGCCGGTTAACCTAACTTCTAACGGCCTGAGGAGTTTTTTAAGCGTTTCCCATACAAGTTTCAAAAACTCTTCCCTATCCCCTTCTGGCTCAACCATGGATATGGAAGTTTTCTCGCCCTCATCAATAGGATGGTCGACCCTTAAATCCGAATTTAACGCCTCTATGTTGTCATTACTGGTTTGTACAGTTAGAAGCGTCTGGTCGGGCCCATTAGTAGCAATAGTTAGTTGTGATGCCCCCCCTGTGATACACTGGCTTGAGGCTACCTTTGCCTTTTTCCTGGCGTACACAGACAGATTTTTCCGTTTTCTCTTTTGTTTGGGTATTGCCTTAATGACTCCCTGGTTGTTTTTAGAAGCTGCTTTCCCCGACGCCTTCTCCCCCTCAACGTCCTCTGCCAGTGGATCTGAGAACGTAATGTTTTCAGATACACCACTGACCGATAACTGTGAGGGGGCTAAATCATGGTTGGCAGAGGGAGCTGTTTCCTCGGGGATGGGATGTACTTTGGCCAAGGTAATAATTGGTATGGGGCCGGTGGTGCGCTCGGGAGTTTTCGAAGAGGCAATACTACCTAACGAAGATTTTTTTCGTAATGCTATATCTGTGGACAGCCTTCTGGCAGTCTCCAACTCCAGGGACACTCTATGCTGAAGTTTTGTAATCTCATTGTCAATGGATAAGCTATTCCTTGTAATAAAGTCATCCAGGGTCCCTGTAGCCTTTTTCCCAGGCTTTGTGGCCCTGCTCCGGGTTTCGCGCACAGACATTGTTTGGTGAGTGAATAGGGGTAGTTGGGGCACAATTGAACAGGATACCGTAACAGATACAGCCAAGGGAGGTGGCCCGGTCCGGTCTTACTCGGTCTGGAACGGCCTGAAACGGCCCGGTCTTTGCCCGGTCTTCGCCCCGAGCTGCGTCCCGCGCTGCGGGAGTTTGAGGCTATGATATAGGGGGCGTGATGGGCGGGGGGCGGGCCAGCAGGGAGAGCGGACCGGAAGCTGGCCGTCGGTCTCGCAGGGACTCCTGGATGTTGGAGTCCCCGCACGCTCGCAGCCCCGCTGATGCCTCTCACCCGGTGCCGCCTTGGTCAATGCTCCGTCGGTGATGCTGCCCAGTGACCCACAAAGCGAAGCGGCACCCGCGGAGCGGGTGCGGCGAGGAGTGGGCGGGTTTGCTGGAGAGAATGCTGCTATGCCTCTGTACTTAACGAAAGGACCTCCGTAGAACAAAAAAACACAAGTGTCCCACAGGTAGAGGGTCAGGAACGCTTTAAAAGGCCTCCGTTGGGCGGGCCAGCAGGGAGAGCGGACCGGAAGCTGGCCGTCGGTCTTGCAGGGACTCCTGGTTGTTGGAGTCCCCGCACGCTCGCAGCCCCGCTGATGCCTCTCACCCGGTGCCGCCTTGGTCGATGCTCCGTCGGTGATGCTGCCCAGTGACCCACAAAGCGAAGCGGCACCCACGGAGCGGGTGCGGCGAGGAGTGGGCGGGTTTGCTGGAGAGAATGCTGCTATGCCTCTGTACTTAACGAAAGGACCTCCGTAGAATAAAAAAACACAAGTGTCCCACAGGTAGAGGGTCAGGAACGCTTTAAAAGGCCTCCGTTGGGCGGGGGCGGGCCAGCAGGGAGAGCGGACCGGAAGCTGGCCGTCGGTCTTGCAGGGACTCCTGGATGTTGGAGGCCCCGCACGCTCGCAGCCCCGCTGATGCCTCTCACCCGGTGCCGCCTTGGTCGATGCTCCGTCGGTGATGCTGCCCAGTGACCCACAAAGCGAAGCGGCACCCGCGGAGCGGGTGCGGCAAGGAGTGGGCGGGTTTGCTGGAGAGAATGCTGCTATGCCTCTGTACTTAACGAAAGGACCTCCGTAGAACAAAAAAACACAAGTGTCCCACAGGTAGAGGGTCAGGAACGCTTTAAAAGGCCTCCGTTGGGCGGGGGGCGGGCCAGCAGGGAGAGCGGACCGGAAGCTGGCCGTCGGTCTTGCAGGGACTCCTGGATGTTGGAGTCCCCGCACGCTCGCAGCCCCGCTGATGCCTCTCACCCGGTGCCGCCTTGGTCGATGCTCCGTCGGTGATGCTGCCCAGTGACCCACAAGGCGAAGCGGCACCCGCGGAGCGGGTGCGGCGAGGAGTGGGCGGGTTTGCTGGAGAGAATGCTGCTATGCCTCTGTACTTAACGAAAGGACCTCCGTAGAACAAAAAAACACAAGTGTCCCACAGGTAGAGGGTCAGGAACGCTTTAAAAGGCCTCCGTTGGGCGGGCCAGCAGGGAGAGCGGACCGGAAGCTGGCCGTCGGTCTTGCAGGGACTCCTGGATGTTGGAGTCCCCGCACGCTCGCAGCCCCGCTGATGCCTCTCACCCGGTGCCGCCTTGGTCGATGCTCCGTCGGTGATGCTGCCCAGTGACCCACAAAGCGAAGCGGCACCCGCGGAGCGGGTGCGGCGAGGAGTTGGCGGGTTTGCTGGAGAGAATGCTGCTATGCCTCTGTACTTAACGAAAGGACCTCCGTAGAACAAAAAAAACACAAGTGTCAACCAACCAGCAGTACATAGCTTACAAACATTGCAATCTACATTATTCAAGAGCACATAGTATTTGATATTGTAGTCCTAAACATACACATATCAATTTTCTCAGTTTACGGTATCCGCATCGAGAGGTGATAGCCCGTCGTATATGTGTCTACACTTCCCACCCGCCAGCCCACCTCACCATATTTCCCAGCATCCGCTTTAGGTGTGGTGCCCTAGTCTTGTTATCTTAAGTACAGGTTACTTCATGAATCAGATCGTGATTCAGATTCCTGCGCTTTTTGTAGGTAGCGGACATGCGGCTCCCAGAAGTTCCTGGGTCGTGAAGCTTGGGGAATGTCTTCTGCATAGGTCTCCAGTGTAGTTTTACAATAGGTCATGTCCGTGATCCAGTCTTTTTTGTCTGGGGGGGTCTCTTGCTCCCCCACTTCATCGCTATGCGTCTTTTCGCAACCAATAATGCTACCGCCAAAAATGTCTTGCATCTAGGATGTTTGAGCCCCCTGACCCCCAGTATGAACACCAAAGGGGTGTTGGGGATCTGTTCTGATAACATTTCGGACAGTGTGGTTGTGACGTCGCCCCAGTATATCTGCAGTTGTGGGCATGACCATGAAGTGTGTAAGAAGTCAGCATTCGGTGCCTTGCACCTCTGGCAAGTGTCTGTCACTCTTAGGCATAGCCTATGTAACTTGGCCGACGTATAGTATAGTTGGTGAAGGAATTTGAAGTGGATGATACGCAGGTTGCAGTTCGACGTGAGGAGGGAGAGTTGTGTGCAACTGTATTGCCAATCTTGTTCATCTATCGTCTCACCCAGCGCTACCTCCATCTACCCAGTGATGCAGTAGGTTTCTCAGCCTGTTCCTCCTGGGCTGTGTTATATAAGCATGTTACCAGGTTCTTACGGTTGGGAGCTGTTAACAATATTTGTAATGTTTGCAGTTGTGGGGGCTCATCCGGGAACGTGGTGTATAAGGACCGGATCGCTGTATGTAAATGTATATATGTAAATTTCTTCAGTGGGAGTTGATGTACGCAAAGTGAGGGGTCTGACCATGCAATGAAAGTATTATGAGGGTATAGTTGTCCCATTTCTGTCAGTCCCATTTCTGTCAGTAATGCATGCATTTTCTTTTTTTGTGTTACAGGGATTTTAGGGTGTCTCGCCGTGGGCAGCGCCCGAGCATACACCGGCAGCTTGCGTGCCCTATGCGCCAGTACATGCCACGCCCTTGATGTGCATTTGGCTGTGTGAATCTCGTTCCTTGGTGTATGTCTTATCGGGTCAGCTATGAGCGTCGACAGTGGCAGAGGGGCTACGCTGTCCGTTTCCACCGCAATGTGTGGTATGTATGCATATGGTTTTGTCCAATAGTGGGCATGTTGTTCCTGTGCGCAGAGATAATATAAGGGGAAATCTGGCACCCTAAAACCTCCTAGGTGGTACGGTTGGATTAAGACCTTCCAACTAGTTCTAGCCTGCTTACCTGCCCATATTAGTGTCTGTAGAATAGAGCATAGTCTGACAAAGAATGCTGTATTCAGCCATATCGGTATGTTCCAGAATAGGTACAGAAACCTAGGTAATATAATCATTTTCTGTAATGCTATTCTGTCCACTAGTTTTATCCATTTATCTAGCTGATCCTCTAATCTTGCCAGTGCTTTTCCATAGTTCTCCCTAATGACCAGTTCTGGGTCACGGTGTATCCAGATCCCTAAATATTTAACTGGATCCGTCCACCATTGTAAAGGGTATTCTAGTTGGGGCTCCGCTGTCTCTTCAGTTAAGGGTACTACAACTGATTTGTCCCAGTTTATCCGGAGGTCAGCATATTGTTCATATTTAACGTACTCCCTAATAAGTGGGTTTAGATTCCTTTCTGGGTGTATGGTAAAGAAGACAATGTCGTCGGCATACAATGCTATTCCAATAGGGCGGAGGCAAAACTACAAGGCCGAGTCAGAGTGTTTCTGGTGAATCTTACAGGCCAGTGGTTCTAGGATTAGTGTGAAAAGCATTGGTGATAGTGAGCAGCCCTGCCTGATGCCGCGCGTTACCTCTATGGGGTTGGACGTGTAACCATTTATTCTAACCCCTGCCTTAGGTGCAGCATATAGTAGCGCTATCCATTCCAGGAATGGCTCTGGGAACCCCATTTTGCGAAGAGTGACAAACATAAAATCCCACTCCACCGAGTCAAATGCCTTGGCAGCATCCAAAAGGGCCGCTGCCGCCGGTATATCCGGGTCTAATTGGTGGTAAAGTGCAAAAATTGTACAAATATTGTGGGTGGTGGACCGTGTCGGCATGAAGCCTGCCTGGTCTTGCAGCACCAGGTTGCATAGGAGTGGTTGTATTCTGTTCATTATTTTAGCTACAATTTTAGCATCTATGTTTATCAGGGATAGGGGCCTGTAGGACTCGCATTCAGTGGGATCCTTTCCCGGTTTCGGAAGGGCTATCAGGAGTGCCTCACTCAGTGAAGTCGGGAGTGTGCCTTTTTCGTAAGCTTCTTCAAGCATTCCTGCGAAATGCAGGATCAGCAGATCGCGGTATACTTTATAAAACTCGCCCAGGAGGCCATTTAGCCCGGGTGCATTATTGTTAGGGAGGGAGTTAATGGCCTCTATTATTTCATCTCTGGTAATAGGGTGACAGAAGTAGTCATGATGGGTGTCTGATAACTATGCCAGTGCCACGTCCTCTAGGTAATTTCGTATTTCTGATGTGGAAGTTTGTACCTGGGCAGTGTACAGTTTGGTGTAGTATTCAGTGAAGCTCTCAAATACAGAGTGTTGTATACTGTTTTGTGCTGCTCATCCCGGATCTCTGTGATGTACGTCGAAGTGAGAGTGGGCCTAATTTTATGTGATACCACTCTGCCAGGTCACCCTCCTTCCCCATAGTTTCTCGCAGTGTATTTTCGCAAGATATACTTTATCTCGTCGTCTGCATACTCATTATATTTATCAATCTGTGTTCTGATGTTAGCTAATAGCGTGTCGTCATGTGTGTCTTCGAATTTGCGTTCGTCTAGTTATTTCAGCTTCTATTCTCCCCAATTGTCCCTGTATGTCCTTTAGTATACCCGCGTGTTTACTAATACAATGTCCTCTTATTGTGACTTTGAAAGCCTCCCATAGTGTTCTAGTGCTCGGCACTGATCCGGAGTTATGCTCAAAAAAGTCTATTATAGCTTGGCGAAGCTCTTCCCGAAACACCTGGTCTTGTAATGCTGTTTGTCTCAATCGCCACGTGAATTGCCTTGGGGTGTGTGTCGGGACTTGTAGTGTGATACGGACCGGGGCATGGTCCGAGAATGTTTTAGGTAGATGTTCAATGTCAGTAGCCCACGTGCATGCATCCCCAGTTACCAGCCAATAGTCAAGTCTGGAACACATGAGGTGAATTGAGGAGAAGCACGTACCTTCTCTCCGGTCTGGGTATCTATGTCGCCATATATCCACTATGTTGCAATCCTCCATCTCATCACTCAAAACGTTGGCTGAATGTTTACCATATCCATCAATCCCAGTTGATCTATCTAGTGTGGGGTCTAAGCAGGTATTGAAGTCACCACCCCAGAAGAAAGTGCCGGGTTGGAATCCAGGTAATTGCGTCCAGATTTGTGCGTAGAAGGAGGGGTCGTCATTATTCGGGCCATACACATTCACAATCGTTATAACTGTGCCCCCTTGTTGATATTACTTTATTTGTTGCAGCAGCTGTATTTGATGTTGTTGTACTGTACGCATGTTCTACAACCGACAACACAGATCCACTGAGTACTCCTCATGGCTTTATTAATTACAGGTTAGATGCCATGAAGAATATATGCCAAATATTGTACTGGGGGAAATGGTTTCATGCAACTATTTTTTTTAATCATTCACGCATTAAGATCGAAAGGATGAACATGCCTAGCTCTGGCCTTTTCATCTCAAGAGACCATCGCTCTGCATGAAAGGGCCCTAAATATTTACATATTATGATGTACATATGTTAAGGCAATATTGTTAGTACTTCTGTATGTTGTAAAATAATTTAACTCACGGCACACCGAATGCCAGAAACAACATATAATCAATATGGTATTTTACACAACAGATAATTATGAAGGAATCCAATTGTAATTACCATAATGCACTTTAAGCACAGCATATTGAAGAAATTAACAATGAATTTTAAGCATATAATTTTTCTGACAAATTGGTATCATTCATAAACGGCGGTGACAAGTTAGAACAATAATACATTTGTTTAAAGCAAATAATATATGTGCAATTTCTGGCCTAAAAGCAAATAGTCACTTGGAGCCACATTATAATCACAAGCTGATGTAAACGGCTAAAGGGCCTAGCAGTTTTTAATATTGTTAGAATTATTATTGTTATTGTTTATTTAGGCATGCCGTTTTGTGCCCCACACACAAATCCCAGGTGCGACAGAGCACCCTAGATAATAAACCTATCAATAGAAAAGAAATGTGGGCTTGCAGATATAAAGCATTTGTGTGTTTGTATCTACAACCTGGAAGCAAATTCGAACAGTAATAGTTCGACAAACATAAAGGGAGTAAAGTGAACTGTTTAGTGATGAGCATCTTCCTCACGCTGCGCGTGAGGAAGATGCATTTCCTCACGCGCAGTGGACGCTACAAGTAAGGCTTGCAGCTCTTGGAATTTTAACTGTACTTAATTAGCTGACACATGCGGAGTGGAGCGTCCAGCAAAGGGCTCCACTGCTGATCACGCTCTCTTTGCTAACAATTGGCGTTTTTTAATTCACGCTCTTTCATCAAACATTTGTGTTTTTTAAACAATAAGGATCACTGCACCGTGTTTATTTCAATCACCCCTTTACCTGGTCCACCGCTGAGCTTCTCTCAGATTGTTGTGGAGGGAACTGGGAAATCTTTGATTGCCGAAAGTGACTACTACTTCCGGGGGTGGGACGGAGGTTAGCAGACTAGTGCTTTCCCCCTGACCACCTTTAAAAGCAGATGCATTTCCTCACGTGCAGCGGACGCAACAAGTAAGGCTTGCAGCTCTTGGAATTTTAACTGTACTTAATATGCTGACACACGTGGAGCGGAGCTTCTGGCAAAGGGCTCCACTGCTGATCACGCTCTCTTTGCTAACAATTGGCGTTTTTTTTTATTTCACGCTCTTTCATCAAACATTTGTGTTTTTTAAATAATAAAGATCACTGCACCGTGTTTATTTCACTCACCTCTTTCCCCGGTCCACCGCTGAGCTTCTCTCAGATTGTTGTGGAGGGAACTGGGAAATCTTTGATTGCCGAAAGTGACTACTACTTCCAGGGGTGGGACGGAGGTTAGCAAACTAGTGCTTTCCCCCTGACTACCTTTAAAAGCAGATGCATTTCCTCACGCGCAGCGGACGCCCGCAGCGGGTGTGCCGGCGGCACGCCGAAGGCTCGCCAATGGCAAGCCCGTCTGCGCCCGTCCGCGTTCGACCCGCGGCCGGGGCCCGAAACGCTGTCTGTGCCATGCCAAAATACACTTACACAAGGGAAGAACTATATTCTTTTAACACACAGGCTAAGGGCTGCAACATCACACGCCCATAAAATTATACAGTAACATCCACACCTGTGCCACATACAGACGCGCCATAAACACGGAACCTAGCCCCAAGGGGGAGTATATTCTACCACACAAGACCGATAACTTGCACAAACAGCTCCAGTGCGGTCTTTTAAACGTCAGATCACTATCAAAACATGCCTTGCATGTGTATGATCTGCTAACAGATCACGCCTTCGACTGCCTCTTTGTCACCGAAACATGATTATCAGACTGCTCTAACCCAGACATTGTGTAGGCACTTCCCCAAGTCTACACCATCGCCAGGCTAGACAGAATCGGGAAAAAGGGAGGAGGGATAGCCATTATCTACAGAGATTATCTAAAATGCTCCACATCGCACTCCACTGAATTAAAAGATCCAGAAAACCTCTGCTTCAAATTCAAAATAAATAACCACACAACATTCGCCAGAGTACTTGTTTACAGACCTCCTGGACCAAGTGGTAATTTTCTAGACACCATTGGAGACTTTCTGATCCATCTGGTGGTGCGTTACTCTCATTTCAAGATCTTGGGGGACTTCAACCTACACAGATAAATGCTCTAACGCTAAAACTTTTAAGGAAATCACCAACTCCCTAGGCCTGATAATACAAAACAAAGGGTCCACACACACAGCAGGACACACCCTTCACGGGATATGTACCAATGCCACCAATATAGCAACGACTCCCCCAGGCACCCTTACCTGGACTGACCACAAACTTATTCCCTTTAGATTCATTTATGATAATGGACATATTACGGAAAAACCCACCATCAAGATCCCTACACGTAATTGGAATATTATGCTTGCAAATCCCGACCTTCAGACCCTGGCAAACTCTACTAAACCTAACCTGACAGGCAACCCTGACATCGATAACGACCTCTTCAACAATTGGATGCTCTCCATAGCTAACACTCTAGCCCCTATGAAAAAAGCTAAGACCATAAGACACAATTCAGCCCCGTGGTTCACCCCCCAACTGAAAGCCATGAAAGCCCAGTGCAGACAACTAGAAAATCTATGGAGGAAACATTCTGAGGTCGAAGATATGAAACGCTTCAGAACAGCCCTCAATATTTATCACCTACAAATCAAAACCGAGAAGAAAATTCATTTTACTAATCTCATCAAGGTAGCTGAAGACAATCAGAAAACTATCTTTAAAATATTTAAATCCTTCACAAACCCGGCCAGCCTAGAATGTAAAATACCTCTGTCACAGAAACTGTGCGATGACATCGCAGTGTTCTTTTAAAACAAAATCAGGGACCTCAAAAAAGACTTCCTCGACCATTCACCCCAACACCCCACACCCCCAGACTCAGGAACTAAAGAGGAACTCTTGGATTTTAAAGAAATCAGCCTAGAAATATCCAGGAAGGCCATCCTCTCCTGCAAATCGGGCTTCCCTTTTGATCCTTGCCTGCATAAAATCCTACATTCATTAGTGGACATAGTAAACCCTGTCATTAACCAAATTATCAATACTACTTTCAAACTCACAAAAATCCCCAACCTTTGGAAAACGGCCACTGTCAAACCCCTCCAAAAAAGGAAACTCTTGGAACCCACCACTCTCTCCAATCTGAGACCCATCTCCCTCCCCCCCCCTGTCTGAGTAAAATTGCAGAGAAATAGTTAACACTCAACTGAATGAGTTTCTGGAAAGCTCAAACATCCTACACCCCAAACAATCTGGGTTCAGGCCAGTACATTCAACAGAATCAGTGCAGCTCCATACCTCTGATACCCTCAAGTTCGCACTGGATCAGGGTAGGAAGGCAGTGCTGATTCTCTTGGATCTGTCCGCGGCCTTCGATACTGTCTCCCATCACATCTTGTTGGATAGACTGAAGCACGTCGGTATAAACAGCAAAGCCCTCGCCTGGATAATATCTTTCTTGGAACTAAGGGCCCGATGTAGGTAAACGGGATTTTCCGATTTCAAAATACCGAGGCGGGCCGAATCGGTATTCTGAAATCGGAAAACGAGATGTAGGAAAAAAATACCGAATGAAAACCGATTCGGTCGGCATCGGTAATGAGATTCGGTACGTTCCGATTCAGCTCGGTCCGAATCGGAAATTACCGAATCGGCCAACAACGAATCGGAAAATACCGAATCGGCTACCACCGAATCGGATATTTCCGATTCGGCGAATACCGAATCGGTAAAAGCCGATTCGGTAAAAACCGAATCGGCAATCATAGACCCATGGCGAAAAAGCCCATAGGAAAGCATTGCATGACCCGATTTGGCTTTTACCGAATCGGACAATACCGAATCGGATTTTACCGATTCGGATTTTACCGAATCGGTAAAAGCAGACTCGGCAATAGGCGATTCAGCCAATGAGGTGGCTCCCCCTCCCCCACCCAAACAGGGAGTGGCAACCCTGGCAGGTGCAGCCAATTAAGAAGTTTCTAGAAGTTTCTGGAAAGCCTGCCTGAGCCCAACACACAGTTAGCAGCAGTGGGAGAAGGAGGTTGCAGACTGAGCAGGAGCAAGAGAATATGGCAGATCAGGCAGGAAGCCAGAAGTCCTCCCAAAAGAGGAAGCCCAAATTCACCACCACAGAACTACAGGTGCTGGTTGAGGAGGTGGTGAGGGTGCACCGCCAGCTCTTTGGCAAGCTGTCCCTCAACGTGCCAGACAGCACCAAGAGGAGATTGTGGGCAGACATCGCCCAGAAGGTCAATGCTGCTGGAGTCACCCCCAGGTCCATTGAGGAACTTAAGAAAAGGTTCTATGACCTCCGCAGCCTCACCAAGAGGAAGCTGGCCGACCTCCAAAGGCAGGCTGGACTCACCGGAGGAGGCAAGAACCCGGCGCCACCCCTCACCGAGCTGGAGGAAATTGTCTCCAGCACCATCGAGAGGGAGAGCATCGTAGGGATCGGGACCCTGGACAGCACTGCGATGGCCACAGCTACAGGTAAGAAGCATGCGCATCATGACACACCCTACCAGACACCTCCCCATTAGACACAATGCATAGGCAAACACCAGCACTGTACTGTCACCAACATACAAGAGACAAGCATCATGGTACATGTAGTCAGCAGAAGTTAGCCAAATATGTCAGTGCAGAATCACAAGACAGGAAACAGTGTGACACGGTGTAAGGAGATGCAAGGACATGTGGAATGCCATAATTGTACTGACTGTAATACATCGGCACTCAGTTTACAAATGCTTCTTTGTACCTAGGGGCACCATCAGGCGGCACCACTGTGGCAGCAGAGGGAGCTTCGACATCACATACTGCAGTGGCAGGGCCGAGCACCAGCCAGCCTGGCCAGGAGGAGGAGGAAGAGGATGAGGAAGGAGACACCCCAGGGCTTGGAATGGAGGGAGTCCTGGTGATTGATTTCCAGGCAGTGCACTCCCCAGTACTGCCCAGCTCACCCCCCTTGCAATTTTCACCATACAACTCCCCAACAAGGCAGACCATTCCGCCGACAACAGCTCCTGCCACAACCGTGGCCTTGCCACCCGTCCTACCTGTCCTGGGAGCAGGGGCTCCGGGACCGGCCAGCACCACACCACCACCAGTGGCACCCCAGCCCACTCAGCAGGCCGGAGGCAGCAGTGCCAGACGCCGTGCCACCACCACCACCACCACCACCACCACTGCTGCACCAGCACGGGAGGGCAGTGTGTTCCTGGGCCTGGAGGGCCAGATGGTCAAAAGCCAGCGCCAACAGGCCAGATCCACCATGGCCTGCCAACGCCAGCTCCTGCAGCACAACCTGCAGATGGGGGAGTTGGTGAAGGGGTTCCAGGCTGTTGTGGACAGCAACAAGGAGGTGGCAGCAGGGTTGGGCAGGCTGACCACTGCCATCACCCACTCCTCTGCCAGGCAGGAGGAGCATGAGGTTGCGCGCAGGAGGGATGCCCGGGTGCTCAACCGGGCCATGGCCCGCCTTGCAGCGGCGACGGCACAGCTGTGCCATCGTAGCTCAAATCAGGAGTCGGTGCAGAGTCAGCATACTGCTGAGCTGACCAGGGGGATGGCCAGGATCACCACGGCCATGGAGGCCATGTTAATATCAAACGCCGCCTCCAATCCTGCCCTGGACCTGGGTGATGCTGGTGACAGCAGCAGCCGCAGCAGCCCGGCCAGCGCTGCATCAGAGCCAAGGAGGAGCACCAGGCGATCCGCTGATGCTGCAGGCCATTCGGAGGGGGCCGAGGGACACCCCAGTGGGTCTGGAAAGCGGGCCAAAAAATAGGCTGGCAAGGGGGGATGATCAAACCAGGACCCTGGACTTTATTTGTTTTGACAGACTCCATTTTTTGATGCACTTCAGTGATGTAACTGTGGTGCATCACTATTAAAAATTTTATTTTCCAAGCAACATTTAGCTGTCTTTGCATCTGTACTCAGTCAGAAATAGTTCTCAGTGATCTCCTCACGTCTGTATCTGCCATCACATGGCGTACACACCCCAGCTGGCTGTGTCAGTGGCACAGCTTCGTCGTCGTCATAGTCCTCGTAGTCAGACAACTCCACCTCAGTGCCCTTCTTGACCGCAAGGTTGTGTAACATTGCACATACAGCTATGATCTTGCAGCAGGTGATGGGGGTATACTGCCTTGCACCTCCACTCTTGTGCAGGCATCTGAATCTACTTTTCCAGATGCCAAAGGTCCGTTCAACAACATTCCTGGTGCGTATGTGGGCACGGTTATACCTCCTTTGGCTGGGTGTGGAGGGGCTGAGGTAGGGGGTGAGTATGAATGAGCGGAGGGCATATGCACTGTCGCCTGGAAGAGAAAGGGGTCACATTAGACACATGCATACATGTATTACACCTACCTACTATGTGTTATGGGGGTCTGATGATGTGGCTCACCTAGGAGGTATCCTTCTCCAAAATCGCCAGCCATCAGCCGTGCATATATGCCGCTCTGTTGGAATATATAGGAGTCATGGGTACTCCCTGGAAATTTTGCTACCAGGTCTGTGATGGTGCACTTGGCATTGCAGATCACCTGCACGTTGATGGTGTGTGTCGATTTCCGATTGCGGTATATGTATTCGGTGTCCGCTGGTGGGCAAATCGGAATATGCGTGCCATCTATGCAACCGATGACTTGGGGAAAGTGTGCCATCTGATAGAAGTCCGCTTTGGTTTGTAGCAGTTCTGCGTGGGTTGCAGGGAATGAGATGTATTGGTCCATCCTGTCTATCATGGCGTCAAGGAATATGTGGAAGAACCTTGACAGGCTGCTCTGGCTCACCCCTCCTGCTGCTGCTACTCCACTTTGATAGCTGCCAGACGCTACCAGGTGTAGGCTGCATAGCACCTGGACGTGCGCAGGGATGGCGTGTGCCCTTGGGGTGTGGTGGTCCAAGTATGGCTTAAGGTCCCTGATGAGCTCAAGTATGGTGTCAGAGTCCAGCCTGTATCTCTGTAGGATCTCAGCCTCAGTGAGCATGAACAGGGTTATCCTCTGTCTGTAGACCTGTTCATTTCTTAGCCATTCCCTCAGTCCTTCCTGCTGTAGCCGTAGCCGCCTCGCAATGACATAGAAAGCTGCCATCCTGCAAGTTGCAATGCATTTTGGGACTGTTTATATGGGTTGGAGTTGGTTACCACCTGATTGCAATCCATGGTAAATACCGAGTGAATTCTACCGATTTTGAGCCGATTTCGGTGTTTCTGTGCCTCCCTACATCTCCCCAACTGTCGGAATCGGGGAATTTCCCGATCGGAGATTCATACGAATCGGCATGTTTTCCGATTCGGATCATGTCCGATTCGGTATTTTTTCCGATTCGGTACATGGACCGAATCGGTGATTTTCCGAATCGGTGTCACTAACGAATCGGTAGTGGGACCGAATCGGTGATTTTCCGATTCGGTGTCACTAACGAATCGGTAGTGGGACCGAATCGGTGATTTTCCGATTCGGTGTCACTAACGAATCGGTAGTGGGACCGAATCGGTGATTTTCCGATTCGGTGTCACTAACGAATCGGTACATGGACCGATTCGGTCTTTGTAACCGAATCGGTGTTTTTCCGAATCGTTACATATCCGATTTTCGGTATGTACGTATCGGATTCTTTCACATTCGGTACACATTCCGAATCGGTTTTCTATCCGATTCGTTCTGTTTTTGGTTCCCTACATCTCGATGGCTGTTTACCGATCGGTAAGGGCCAAAAATCGGTATTTTCGGCCGATACCGATCGGTAAAGCCCTACCTACATCGGGCCCAAAGACACCAGATTGTCACACTGGGTAGTTATAAATCTGAGGGTAAACTGCTTACTTCGGGGGTCCCTCAGGGTTCCTCCCTGAGCCCGACCCTCTTTAACCTTTACCTGTCTCCCCTTCTTTCACTAATTGATTCTATCAATATTGAAGCAATTGCGTATGATGATGACACTCAATTGATCCTCACCCTAGATAAACATTCCACCTCAGCAGAAGAAAAATTCCATCTCTGCCTTACCGCAGTTATGAAGTGGATGGAAGCAAATCATCTCCGATGCAACACCTCTAAATCTGAAATCATGCCGTTTGGAAAATCAAATGATTTCAATCCCACCCTATGGTGGCCCTCAAATTCAGACCCACCGCCCACCACAGTAGACAGCGCAAATAACCTAAGCATTAAATTCGACCCCACGCTTTCCCTTCACAAACATGCACTTACTGTGGCAGGTATGTGCTTTCAAACCATAAAAACTCTAAGGAAATTCTTTGATCTACTCCCCCTGCATGCCAGGAAGACCGTGGTAGTGGCACTTGTCCTGTTACGCTTGGACTACTGCAACAGCTTACATGCAGGAACAAAAATGACAGTGGTGAAAAGACTGCAAGTAGTCCAGAACTCCGCCGCAAGGTTGGTACTTGGGCTCCCTAAGTGTGCCCCTTCAGCTGAGGCACTAAAGACTCTCCACTGGCTACCTGTCCATAAAAGGATCCTGTTCAAAGTCCTAACCATTACACATAAAGCCATAAATGAAACTGGCCCTCAATACCTGAGAGGCAATATTAGGCACTACAAAACCAAACGAATACTACGGTCTACTTCAGAAAATCTCCTCACCACCCCCAACTTCAAATTGAAAACCCGGGGAGGCAAAACCTTGGCAGCACTTGGTACAAAGGCCTGGAACATCCTGCCTTCACAACGTAGGCACACCCAAAACGAACCCACCTTCAGAAAACTCCTAAAAACTTGGATCTTTGGCACCCTGGACACTCAAATACTGTCACTAATATGACCCGCCCTACCATCTCTTTGCTGCTCCCCCCTCCCCCCTTTTTCTCCTCCTTCCTCCTGCAAATACTTCTGCTGAGGTCCGAAAGTGCCAAGATGCTCCTTGGAGTGAACGTTGCGCTATACAAAAACCCCAATCATTCATTCATTCATCATCTATTGTGTCCACCCAAGGTAATAAAAGAAATGCAAGGTAGGAGATAAAAAAAGGTAATCATTCATTCATGCAGATATAACATGGAAATGCAATAAAGTAGGAATGGTTAACGTGCAAAAGCAAAGTGTCTGGACCAGACATCTGGTAGTGTAGCTCATCCAGCAACTAATAGTACTAGTAGGTAACAGATACAAAACATGTGTGTACAAAATGGAAATGAAGAGGAGCAGCAGGAATACAACCAGACCTGTGAAGGTTTAATATGTACCTCTGATATGAAAAGAGTCATGCAAGGTTCCAATTATAAATCATGGTTGTGTAATATGGAAATAAAGTAACCCAGTAAGGATTGAACTAGACGTGTGGTACTCTACTTTTCCCAGCAAAACCATACAGTGCTCGACTTTGCCCAGCAAAATCAAATCAGAGTCAGCATAATTAGGTATCAGTCGCTGAGGGAGAAGAACATCAGAGTAGATTTATTTATTTATTTATTTATTTATTTATTTATTTAAGAGGTTTTGTATAGCGCTAGCCTGACCGGAGGGTATCGGAGTGCTTCACAGCAATTGCATAGCAAAACATGCGAGAGCATAACATATTACAATAAGCGAGCAAAAGGGAGCAAATCAAATAGCAAAACAGTGAGACAGTCCGGGTGTGAGTAGAAGTAAAGAGGATGATGAGTGGTCCAATACAAGAACTTGTTATCCCACAGCAGGGAGGTACAGTGTCATTTTCTTCATTCCGGTGGATCCTATCTGATCTCTGGAGATTGATCGAGGAAAAGGATTTTGAGCTGTCTTTGAAATTGGTAAAGTAGGAAATAGTTCTGATGTGGGGGGGTGGAGTTTCATATTTTGGGTGCGTTGCCGGCGAAGGATCTGGCCGCGGTTTTTTGTTTTTGAGGTTTTAGCGGGATAAGCAGTAAGGTATTGGAGCTTCTGAGGTTCCTGTTCTGACCTGCTTTATTGAGTTTGGACGCCAGATAATGGGGTTTGCCTGTGTGGAGGGCTTTGTGGGTGAGGCAGGCCATTCTGAAGTTCGCCCGCATTACTATGGGTTAACACTTGAGTTCTTTGAGGGCAGGAGAGATCTGGTCAAATTTCTTTAATCCCATTATCATTCTAGCCACCGTATTGAAGGTTGTTTTTAGCGCAGCAAGGTGTGATTTCGCAATTCCAGAGAGGACTGCGTTTCCATAGTCCAGTCTTGACAGTACCAATGCTTGAGTGGCTTGTTTGAGATCGTTAGGTGGAATGAAAGGTTTTATTTTGTTTAGTAGCTTTAGATTAAGGAAGGTGCTCTTGGCCGAAATATTAATGTGTTTGGTCATGTCCAGTTTTGAGTCTAGCGTGATGCCTAGTGATTTGACAGAATCGGCCAAGGAGAGGTTCCCGTTGAGCACATAAATCTCATTTAGCCACGCAGCCACTTGAGGATTCTCTTCTTTGTTCGAGATGAGGAGTAGTTCAGTTTTGTCCGGGTTCAGTTTTAGATGGTTGCTTCATAGCCAACGTTGCGCATCTTTTAGTGTTTCATTGAGTCTTTGTATGTCTTTGGCGGAGGAGAATTCCAGGTAGATTTGGGTGTCATCAGCATATATGTGAAAAGGAATGTTAGCTTTCCTGAGTAAGACGGCAAGGGGTTCCATATAGATGTTAAAGAATATGGGAGAGGGCACTGATCCTTGGGGGACTCCTCTCACGACTGGTTGCAGGTCAGATTCAAAGCATCTGATTTAGATTTTCTGGGAGCGGTTGAAAAGGAATGAAGAGAACCATTTAAGGACCACCTTGTTTAAACCCACTCTTTCTTTGAGAGCTTTGAGGAGAAGTTTGTGGTCAACTGTGTCGAATGCTGCCGATAGGTCTAGGAGAATAAGGAGGCAGCATTGGTCTGAGTCCAGTGATTTGTGAATATCATCAATTATGTTGAGGATTGCGGTTTCAGTGCTACATCCTTTCCTGAAACCTGACTGATGGGAGTCAAGGAGGTTGGTATTGTCAAGGTGTTGAGTTAATTAATGGAGTACGCATCTTTCCAGGATTTTGGACAGATGAGGAAGGTTGGAGACAGGTCTGAAGTTGTTTAGGTCATTTATGTCAAGGCCTGTTTTTTTTTAGCAGTGGGGTGACTTGACCCACTTTCAGACAGTCTGGAATGATTTCGGTTTTTAGGGAGCTGTTAATAATCCTGCACCAAAGTGGAGCAAGGGAGAGTTTAAATTTTTTGGTGAGTTGAGCCGGGAGAGGGTCTAGGGTGTGAGATGAAGGTTTAGAGGTGGAAAAAAGTTTGACTATCTTTTCCTCTTGAACGGGTTGGAAGAGTGACCAGGATTTGGTGTTGGGAATAGGAGCGCATCTGAGCACCTCGGCTGGGCTGCTCAGGTGAGGGGAGGAGCAGTTGATGTCTAGTGAGCTCTTGATCTTGTCATTGAAGAAGGTGGCAAATTTGTTGCACCGTTCTTTGGAGGCTTGTCCCAGGGACGTATCAGGTTTGGAGGTTTGTCGTCTGATGATCTTGAAGAGCTCCTTGGGTCTGTTTCTTGCGCCATCCAGTGCAGAGCGGAAATATACTGATTTTGTGTTCTTGATATGCCTGTTATATTTCTTCCTGATAGATCTGCGTTGATCGTGGTGGAAGGAAGTGGGCATGCTCCTCCAACGTCTTTCTGAGGCCCTTAATTGTCTCCTTTTGTCGTTAATGTCAGAGTCGAACCAGGATCGGGACAGGATGACTCTTTTTTTTTTAAGTTTCAGGGGTGCTAGTTGGTCCAGCAGGGATGCCATATTTGTGTTGTATAGCGAGGTGAGGTCATTTGTGGAGAGATCCTTGCCACTGGGTAGGATCAGCTTTAGTCTTTCTTCCATGATGTCCAGGGGGATTTGGGTGAGGTTTCTAGACAATTTGGGAGATCTTGAACAGGAGGCAGGGATAGAGCTTTTTTGTTGATGTGGAACAAGATCATGTGGTGATCCGACCAGTCCACTGGAAGAATGTCGTTGATCGTGATTCCGTCCCGATGGAAAATAATGGCAACCAAGGTCGCTCCTTTGTTGTGAGTTTCTTCTGAGCAGTGTTGGGCCAGGTTACTGTCGTAGAGGAGATTATTGAGAGATTGAATTAGTGTATTGTTAGCTTCGTTCCAGTGAAGGTTGAAATCACCCAGGATCAGGCAGTTAGTGTCATTGAGAGTGCAGTGGGCAATCAAGTCAGATAAGTGATCCCCAAATGTGTGGGTGTCACCTGCAGGGTGATAGAGCAGGTGACCAACTAATGTGATGCTATCCTTCGTTTTGATGTTGACAGTGAGATATACAAATGAGCTATACTTGCAGGAGTCCATTACAGTGATGTCTATGTCCTTCTTATGGATGATGGCCACGCCTCCACCTCGTTGGTCTTCTCTAGCTTTGTTGATGATGGAGAAACCTGGGGGTACCAGCATATCCAAACAAGGAGGGGAGATCTTGTTCAGCCACGTCTCCGTGATGAATGCAATATCTAAATCATGAGAGAGGATGGCTTCTGCTAATTCCTTTGCATGCTTGGGGGCTGATCTACAGTTAATGAGCATGCAGTTGGTGGATAATTTCCTATTGCTCGGGTACTCTCCTGATGGGGCCCTTGGAATTGAGGAAAGAGAGGGTGGAGGTCTTGTGCTTTTTGCCGGGAGGTGGTTTCTTCTGAAGCCTGTGATCACTTGAATATTGGAATTCAGGGAAGCTGAGAGAGGAGAGGCATAGGTGGAGGCTATGTCCGACGCCTCTTCATCAGACATAGCTGTTTTAGTTCTGGAAGGTCTTGGTGACTGGTTCTCAGCCTCCTTACTAGGAGAGATCTGTACCCTAGATGTGGGAGCTTTGCTTCTAACGGGAGGCTGAAGTTGAATCTCAGCGTCATTCCTGGTAGGATTCTGCCGCTGGATCTTGTGGGCGGAGAAGGATAGTGTTTTGTGCCCACTTTGCCACTTCAAACGGAGAGCAGCCATATGTAAATCAGGCTTTGTTATCAGGAACAGCCCAGTCTGAACTTCCATGTGAGGTTACCTCTACATAGGAACATAGGGCCATATGTATCATACTTCCGTTTTGCGAATTTTAAATAGCGAATCCTAAGGAATCGCTATTTAGAATTCGCAAAACGGTATGTATGTAGGTAATCTAGGAATTTTAGCGATTCCTTACTATTCCTTGTTTGCGAATTCGCAAATTGCGAATTCGCAAATAAGGAATACTTCCCATTCATTTCTATGGGCCAGGAGGCCAATAGGAATGAAGGGGAAATTTGCTAATCGCTATTTGCGAATTGGAAATTGTGCGAATTTTCAAGGGTGCAGGGGGTGTCCCAAGAACACCCTGCTGCACCCCTGAAAATGATTCAGAAAAGGGGGGTGGTGATGAACAGAGTGTCTGAATTGAGCAGACCACTCTTACCCAGTCCAAAGATCAGGGCTTGATCCATCACCGTTATTTATCTCACTGCCCCATCCCAGCTCAGAACCTGGCTATATGCAAATCAGTCTGTCCCTGGCCCAGTGCATCATGGGAACAGGGCAGACTAAACTACCAAGCCAATTCTTTACCAGAAAGGAGACAAGCTACCGGGGACCGGTTTCTGGCATTTCAGCCGTCTTCAGCCCGGCTTGCTTGAATCCTGATGGAGCAGTGAGAAAGGGACTCATGTCTGAGTATACCCTGCCACACCTATAGTGGCCAAAAACGATTCAGAAAGGGGGGTGGTGATGAACAGAGTGTCTGAATTGAGCAGACCACTCTTACCTAGTCCAAAGATCAGGGCTTGATCCATCACTGTTATTTATCTCACTGCCCCATCCCAGCTCAGAACCTGGCTATATGCAAATCAGTCTGTCCCTGGCCCAGTGCATCATGGGAACAGGGCAGACTAAACTACCAAGCCAATTCTTTACCAGAAAGGAGACAAGCTACCGGGGACCGGTTTCTGGCATTTCAGCCGTCTTCGGCCCGGCTTGCTTGAATCCTGATGGAGCAGTGAGAAAGGGACTCATGTCTGAGTATACCTTGCCACACCTATAGTGGCCAAAAACGATTCAGAAAAGGGGGGTGGTGATGAACAGAGTGTCTGAATTGAGCAGACCACTCTTACCCAGTCCAAAGATCAGGGCTTGATCCATCACCGTTATTTATCTCACTGCCCCATCCCAGCTCAGAACCTGGCTATATGCAAATCAGTCTGTCCCTGGCCCAGTGCATCACGGGAACAGGGCAGACTAAACTACCAAGCCAATTCTTTACCAGAAAGGAGACAAGCTACCGGGGACCGGTTTCTGGCATTTCAGCCGTCTTCGGCCCGGCTTGCTTGAATCCTGATGGAGCAGTGAGAAAGGGACTCATGTCTGAGTATACCCTGCCACACCTATAGTGGCCAAAAACGATTCAGAAAAGGGGGGTGGTGATGAACAGAGTGTCTGAATTGAGCAGACCACTCTTACCCAGTCCAAAGATCAGGGCTTGATCCATCACCGTTATTTATCTCACTGCCCCATCCCAGCTCAGAACCTGGCTATATGCAAATCAGTCTGTCCCTGGCCCAGTGCATCATGGGAACAGGGCAGACTAAACTACCAAGCCAATTCTTTACCAGAAAGGAGACAAGCTACCGGGGACCGGTTTCTGGCATTTCAGCCGTCTTCGGCCCGGCTTGCTTGAATCCTGATGGAGCAGTGAGAAAGGGACAAATGTCTGAGTATACCCTGCCACACCTATAGTGGCCAAAAACGATTCAGAAAAGGGGGGTGGTGATGAACAGAGTGTCTGAATTGAGCAGACCACTCTTACCCAGTCCAAAGATCAGGGCTTGATCCATCACCGTTATTTCTCTCACTGCCCCATCCCAGCTCAGAACCTGGCTATATGCAAATCAGTCTGTCCCTGGCCCAGTGCATCATTGGAACAGGGCAGACTAAACTACCAAGCCAATTCTTTACCAGAAAGGAGACAAGCTACCGGGGACCGGTTTCTGGCATTTCAGCCGTCTTCGGCCCGGCTTGCTTGAATCCTGATGGAGCAGTGAGAAAGGGACTCATGTCTGAGTATACCCTGCCACACCTATAGTGGCCAAAAACGATTCAGAAAAGGGGGGTGGTGATGAACAGAGTGTCTGAATTGAGCAGACCACTCTTACCCAGTCCAAAGATCAGGGCTTGATCCATCACCGTTATTTATCTCACTGCCCCATCCCAGCTCAGAACCTGGCTATATGCAAATCCGTCTGTCCCTGGCCCAGTGCATCATGGGAACAGGGCAGACTAAACTACCAAGCCAATTCTTTACCAGAAAGGAGACAAGCTACCGGGGACCGGTTTCTGGCATTTCAGCCGTCTTCGGCCCGGCTTGCTTGAATCCTGATGGAGCAGTGACAAAGGGACTCATGTCTGAGTATACCCTGCCACACCTATAGTGGCCAAAAACGGTTCAGAAAAGGGGGGTGGTGATGAACAGAGTGTCTGAATTGAGCAGACCACTCTTAACCAGTCCAAAGATCAGGCTTGATCCATCACTGTTATTTATCTCACTGCCCCATCCCAGCTCAGAACCTGGCTATATGCAAATCAGTCTGTCCTTGGCCCAGTGCATCATGGGAACAGGGCAGACTAAACTACCAAGCCAATTCTTTACCAGAAAGGAGACAAGCTACCGGGGACCGGTTTCTGGCATTTCAGCCGTCTTCGGCCCGGCTTGCTTGAATCCTGATGGAGCAGTGAGAAAGGGACTCATGTTTGAGTATACCCTGCCACACCTATAGTGGCCAAAAACGATTCAGAAAAGGGGGGTGGTGATGAACAGAGTGTCTGAATTGAGCAGACCACTCTTACCCAGTCCAAAGATCAGGGCTTGATCCATCACCGTTATTTATCTCCCTGCCCCATCCCAGCTCAGAACCTGGCTATATGCAAATCAGTCTGTCCCTGGCCCAGTGCATCATGGGAACAGGGCAGACTAAACTACCAAGCCAATTCTTTACCAGAAAGGAGACAAGCTACCGGGGACCGGTTTCTGGCATTTCAGCCGTCTTCGGCCCGGCTTGCTTGAATCCTGATGGAGCAGTGAGAAAGGGACTCATGTCTGAGTATACCCTGCCACACCTATAGTGGCCAAAAACGATTCAGAAAAGGGGGGTGGTGATGAACAGAGTGTCTGAATTGAGCGGACCACTCTTACCCAGTCCAAAGATCAGGGCTTGATCCATCACCGTTATTTATCTCACTGCCCCATCCCAGCTCAGAACCTGGCTATATGCAAATCAGTCTGTCCCTGGCCCAGTGCATCATGGGAACAGGGCAGACTAAACTACCAAGCCAATTCTTTACCAGAAAGGAGACAAGCTACCGGGGACCGGTTTCTGGCATTTCAGCCGTCTTCGGCCCGGCTTGCTTGAATCCTGATGGAGCAGTGAGAAAGGGACTCATGTCTGAGTATACCCTGCCACACCTATAGTGGCCAAAAACGATTCAGAAAAGGGGGGTGGTGATGAACAGAGTGTCTGAATTGAGCAGACCACTCTTACCCAGTCCAAAGATCAGGGCTTGATCCATCACCGTTATTTATCTCACTGCCCCATCCCAGCTCAGAACCTGGCTATATGCAAATCAGTCTGTCCCTGGCCCAGTGCATCATGGGAACAGGGCAGACTAAACTACCAAGCCAATTCTTTACCAGAAAGGAGACAAGCTACCGGGGACCGGTTTCTGGCATTTCAGCCGTCTCCGGCCCGGCTTGCTTGAATCCTGATGGAGCAGTGAGAAAGGGACTCATGTCTGAGTATACCCTGCCACACCTATAGTGGCCAAAAACGATTCAGAAAAGGGGGGTGGTGATGAACAGAGTGTCTGAATTGAGCAGACCACTCTTACCCAGTCCAAAGATCAGGGCTTGATCCATCACCGGTATTTATCTCACTGCCCCATCCCAGCTCAGAACCTGGCTATATGCAAATCAGTCTGTCCCTGGCCCAGTGCATCATGGGAACAGGGCAGACTAAACTACCAAGCCAATTCTTTACCAGAAAGGAGACAAGCTACCGGGGACCGGTTTCTGGCATTTCAGCCGTCTTCGGCCCGGCTTGCTTGAATCCTGATGGAGCAGTGAGAAAGGGACTCATGTCTGAGTATACCCTGCCACACCTATAGTGGCCAAAAACGATTCAGAAAAGGGTGGTGGTGATGAACAGAGTGTCTGAATTGAGCAGACCACTCTTACCCAGTCCAAAGATCAGGGCTTGATCCATCACCGTTATTTATCTCACTGCCCCATCCCAGCTCAGAACCTGGCTATATGCAAATCAGTCTGTCCCTGGCCCAGTGCATCATGGGAACAGGGCAGACTAAACTACCAAGCCAATTCTTTACCAGAAAGGAGACAAGCTACCGGGGACCGGTTTCTGGCATTTCAGCCGTCTTCGGCCCGGCTTGCTTGAATCCTGATGGAGCAGTGAGAAAGGGACTCATGTCTGAGTATACCCTGCCACACCTATAGTGGCCAAAAACGATTCAGAAAAGGGGGGTGGTGATGAACAGAGTGTCTGAATTAGCAGACCACTCTTACCCAGTCCAAAGATCAGGGCTTGATCCATCACCGTTATTTATCTCACTGCCCCATCCCAGCTCAGAACCTGGCTATATGCAAATCAGTCTGTCCCTGGCCCAGTGCATCATGGGAACAGGGCAGACTAAACTACCAAGCCAATTCTTTACCAGAAAGGAGACAAGCTACCGGGGACCGGTTTCTGGCATTTCAGCCGTCTTCGGCCCGGCTTGCTTGAATCCTGATAGAGCAGTGAGAAAGGGACTCATGTCTGAGTATACCCTGCCACACCTATAGTGGCCAAAAACGATTCAGAAAAGGGGGGTGGTGATGAACAGAGTGTCTGAATTGAGCAGACCACTCTTACCCAGTCCAAAGATCAGGGCTTGATCCATCACCGTTATTTATCTCACTGCCCCATCCCAGCTCAGAACCTGGCTATATGCAAATCAGTCTGTCCCTGGCCCAGTGCATCATGGGAACAGGGCAGACTAAACTACCAAGCCAATTCTTTACCAGAAAGGAGACAAGCTACCGGGGACCGGTTTCTGGCATTTCAGCCGTCTTCGGCCCGGCTTGCTTGAATCCTGATGGAGCAGTGAGAAAGGGACTCATGTCTGAGTATACCCTGCCACACCTATAGTGGCCAAAAACGATTCAGAAAAGGGGGGTGGTGATGAACAGAGTGTCTGAATTGAGCAGACCACTCTTACCCAGTCCAAAGATCAGGGCTTGATCCATCACCGTTATTTATCTCACTGCCCCATCCCAGCTCAGAACCTGGCTATATGCAAATCAGTCTGTCCCTGGCCCAGTGCATCATGGGAACAGGGCAGACTAAACTACCAAGCCAATTCTTTACCAGAAAGGAGACAAGCTACCGGGGACCGGTTTCTGGCATTTCAGCCGTCTTCGGCCCGGCTTGCTTGAATCCTGATGGAGCCGTGAGAAAGGGACTCATGTCTGAGTATACCCTGCCACACCTATAGTGGCCAAAAACGATTCAGAAAAGGGGGGTGGTGATGAACAGAGTGTCTGAATTGAGCAGACCACTCTTACCCAGTCCAAAGATCAGGGCTTGATCCATCACCGTTATTTATCTCACTGCCCCATCCCAGCTCAGAACCTGGCTATATGCAAATCAGTCTGTCCCTGGCCCAGTGCATCATGGGAACAGGGCAGACTAAACTACCAAGCCAATTCTTTACCAGAAAGGAGACAAGCTACCGGGGACCGGTTTCTGGCATTTCAGCCGTCTTCGGCCCGGCTTGCTTGAATCCTGATGGAGCAGTGAGAAAGGGACTCATGTCTGAGTATACCCTGCCACACCTATAGTGGCCAAAAACGATTCAGAACAGGGGGGTGGTGATGAACAGAGTGTCTGAATTGAGCAGACCACTCTTACCCAGTCCAAAGATCAGGGCTTGATCCATCACCGTTATTTATCTCACTGCCCCATCCCAGCTCAGAACCTGGCTATATGCAAATCAGTCTGTCCCTGGCCCAGTGCATCATGGGAACAGGGCAGACTAAACTACCAAGCCAATTCTTTACCAGAAAGGAGACAAGCAGTGTTCTGAGCTGGGATGGTGCAGTGAGCTAAAAAACGGTGATGGATCAAGCCCTGATCTTTGGACAGGGTAAGAGTGGTCTGCTTAATTCAGACACTCTGTTCATCACCACCCCCTTTTTCTGAATCATTTTGTCCACCATAAGCGTGGAAGGGTATACTCAGATGTGAGTCCCTTGCTCATTGCACCATCAGGATTCAAGCAAGCCGGGCCGACGATGGCTGAAATGCCAGAAACCGGTCCCCGGTAGCTTGTTTCCTTCCCAGTATAAGAATTGGCTTGGTAGTTTGGTTTGCCCTGTTCCCATCATGCACTGGGACAGGAACAGACTAATTTGCATGTAGCCAGGTTCTGAGCTGGGATGGTGCAGTGAGCTAAAAAACGGTGATGGATCAAGCCCTGATCTTTGGACAGGGTAAGAGTGGTCTGCTTAATTCAGACACTCTGTTCATCACCACCCCTTTTTCTGAATCATTTTGTCCACCATAAGCGTGGAAGGGTATACTCAGATGTGAGTCCCTTGCTCATTGCACCATCAGGATTCAAGCAAGCCGGGCCGACGACGGCTGAAATGCCAGAAACCGGTCCCCGGTAGCTTGTTTCCTTCCCAGTATAAAAATTGGCTTGGTAGTTTGGTTTGCCCTGTTCCCATCATGCACTGGGACAGGAACAGACTAATTTGCATGTAGCCAGGATCTGAGCTGGGATGGTGCAGTGAGCTAAAAAACGGTGATGGATCAAGCCCTGATCTTTGGACAGGGTAAGAGTGGTCTGCTTAATTCAGACACTCTGTTCATCACCACCCCTTTTTCTGAATCATTTTGTCCACCATAAGCGTGGAAGGGTATACTCAGATGTGAGTCCCTTGCTCATTGCACCATCAGGATTCAAGCAAGCCGGGCCGACGACGGCTGAAATGCCAGAAACCGGTCCCCGGTAGCTTGTTTCCTTCCCAGTATAAGAATTGGCTTGGTAGTTTGGTTTGCCCTGTTCCCATCATGCACTGGGACAGGAACAGACTAATTTGCATGTAGCCAGGTTCTGAGCTGGGATGGTGCAGTGAGCTAAAAAACGGTGATGGATCAAGCCCTGATCTTTGGACAGGGTAAGAGTAGTCTGCTTAATTCAGACACTCTGTTCATCACCACCTCTTTTTCTGAATCATTTTGTCCACCATAAGCGTGGAAGGGTATACTCAGATGTGAGTCCCTTGCTCATTGCACCATCAGGATTCAAGCAAGCCGGGCCGACGACGGCTGAAATGCCAGAAACTGGTCCCCGGTAGCTTGTTTCCTTCCCAGTATAAGAATTGGCTTGGTAGTTTGGTTTGCCCTGTTCCCATCATGCACTGGGACAGGAACAGACTAATTTGCATGTAGCCAGGTTCTGAGCTGGGATGGTGCAGTGAGCTAAAAAAACGGTGATGGATAAAGCCCTGATCTTTGGACAGGGTAAGAGTGGTCTGCTTAATTCAGACACTCTGTTCATCACCACCCCTTTTTCTGAATCATTTTGTCCACCATAAGCGTGGAAGGGTATACTCAGATGTGAGTCCCTTGCTCATTGCACCATCAGGATTCAAGCAAGCCGGGCCGACGACGGCTGAAATGCCAGAAACCGGTCCCCGGTAGCTTGTTTCCTTTCCAGTATAAGAATTGGCTTGGTAGTTTGGTTTGCCCTGTTCCCATCATGCACTGGGACAGGAACAGACTAATTTGCATGTAGCCAGGTTCTGAGCTGGGATGGTGCAGTGAGCTAAAAAACGGTGATGGATCAAGCCCTGATCTTTGGACAGGGTAAGAGTGGTCTGCTTAATTCAGACACTCTGTCCATCACCACCCCTTTTTCTGAATCATTTTGTCCACCATAAGCGTGGAAGGGTATACTCAGATGTGAGTCCCTTGCTCATTGCACCATCAGGATTCAAGCAAGCCGGGCCGACGACGGCTGAAATGCCAGAAACCGGTCCCCGGTAGCTTGTTTCCTTCCCAGTATAAGAATTGGCTTGGTAGTTTGGTTTGCCCTGTTCCCATCATGCACTGGGACAGGAACAGACTAATTTGCATGTAGCCAGGTTCTGAGCTGGGATGGTGCAGTGAGCTAAAAAACGGTGATGGATCAAGCCCTGATCTTTGGACAGGGTAAGAGTGGTCTGCTTAATTCAGACACTCTGTTCATCACCACCCCTTTTTCTGAATCATTTTGTCCACCATAAGCGTGGAAGGGTATACTCAGATGTGAGTCCCTTGCTCATTGCACCATCAGGATTCAAGCAAGCCGGGCCGACGACGGCTGAAATGCCAGAAACCGGTCCCCGGTAGCTTGTTTCCTTCCCAGTATAAGAATTGGCTTGGTAGTTTGGTTTGCCCTGTTCCCATCATGCACTGGGACAGGAACAGACTAATTTGCATGTAGCCAGGTTCTGAGCTGGGATGGTGCAGTGAGCTAAAAAACGGTGATGGATCAAGCCCTGATCTTTGGACAGGGTAAGAGTGGTCTGCTTAATTCAGACACTCTGTTCATCACCACCCCTTTTTCTGAATCATTTTGTCCACCATAAGCGTGGAAGGGTATACTCAGATGTGAGTCCCTTGCTCATTGCACCATCAGGATTCAAGCAAGCCGGGCCGACGACGGCTGAAATGCCAGAAACCGGTCCCCGGTAGCTTGTTTCCTTCCCAGTATAAGAATTGGCTTGGTAGTTTGGTTTGCCCTGTTCCCATCATGCACTGGGACAGGAACAGACTAATTTGCATGTAGCCAGGTTCTGAGCTGGGATGGTGCAGTGAGCTAAAAAACGGTGATGGATCAAGCCCTGATCTTTGGACAGGGTAAGAGTGGTCTGCTTAATTCAGACACTCTGTTCATCACCACCCCTTTTTCTGAATCATTTTGTCCACCATAAGCGTGGAAGGGTATACTCAGATGTGAGTCCCTTGCTCATTGCACCATCAGGATTCAAGCAAGCCGGGCCGACGACGGCTGAAATGCCAGAAACCGGTCCCCGGTAGCTTGTTTCCTTCCCAGTATAAGAATTGGCTTGGTAGTTTGGTTTGCCCTGTTCCCATCATGCACTGGGACAGGAACAGACTAATTTGCATGTAGCCAGGTTCTGAGCTGGGATGGTGCAGTGAGCTAAAAAACGGTGATGGATCAAGCCCTGATCTTTGGACAGGGTAAGAGTGGTCTGCTTAATTCAGACACTCTGTTCATCACCACCCCTTTTTCTGAATCATTTTGTCCACCATAAGCCTGGAAGGGTATACTCAGATGTGAGTCCCTTGCTCATTGCACCATCAGGATTCAAGCAAGCCGGGCCGACGACGGCTGAAATGCCAGAAACCGGTCCCCGGTAGCTTGTTTCCTTCCCAGTATAAAAATTGGCTTGGTAGTTTGGTTTGCCCTGTTCCCATCATGCACTGGGACAGGAACAGACTAATTTGCATGTAGCCAGGATCTGATCTGAGCTGGGATGGTGCAGTGAGCTAAAAAACGGTGATGGATCAAGCCCTGATCTTTGGACAGGGTAAGAGTGGTCTGCTTAATTCAGACACTCTGTTCATCACCACCCCTTTTTCTGAATCATTTTGTCCACCATAAGCGTGGAAGGGTATACTCAGATGTGAGTCCCTTGCTCATTGCACCATCAGGATTCAAGCAAGCCGGGCCGACGACGGCTGAAATGCCAGAAACCGGTCCCCGGTAGCTTGTTTCCTTCCCAGTATAAGAATTGGCTTGGTAGTTTGGTTTGCCCTGTTCCCATCATGCACTGGGACAGGAACAGACTAATTTGCATGTAGCCAGGTTCTGAGCTGGGATGGTGCAGTGAGCTAAAAAACGGTGATGGATCAAGCCCTGATCTTTGGACAGGGTAAGAGTAGTCTGCTTAATTCAGACACTCTGTTCATCACCACCTCTTTTTCTGAATCATTTTGTCCACCATAAGCGTGGAAGGGTATACTCAGATGTGAGTCCCTTGCTCATTGCACCATCAGGATTCAAGCAAGCCGGGCCGACGACGGCTGAAATGCCAGAAACTGGTCCCCGGTAGCTTGTTTCCTTCCCAGTATAAGAATTGGCTTGGTAGTTTGGTTTGCCCTGTTCCCATCATGCACTGGGACAGGAACAGACTAATTTGCATGTAGCCAGGTTCTGAGCTGGGATGGTGCAGTGAGCTAAAAAACGGTGATGGATCAAGCCCTGATCTTTGGACAGGGTAAGAGTGGTCTGCTTAATTCAGACACTCTGTTCATCACCACCCCTTTTTCTGAATCATTTTGTCCACCATAAGCGTGGAAGGGTATACTCAGATGTGAGTCCCTTGCTCATTGCACCATCAGGATTCAAGCAAGCCGGGCCGACGACGGCTGAAATGCCAGAAACCGGTCCCCGGTAGCTTGTTTCCTTTCCAGTATAAGAATTGGCTTGGTAGTTTGGTTTGCCCTGTTCCCATCATGCACTGGGACAGGAACAGACTAATTTGCATGTAGCCAGGTTCTGAGCTGGGATGGTGCAGTGAGCTAAAAAACGGTGATGGATCAAGCCCTGATCTTTGGACAGGGTAAGAGTGGTCTGCTTAATTCAGACACTCTGTCCATCACCACCCCTTTTTCTGAATCATTTTGTCCACCATAAGCGTGGAAGGGTATACTCAGATGTGAGTCCCTTGCTCATTGCACCATCAGGATTCAAGCAAGCCGGGCCGACGACGGCTGAAATGCCAGAAACCGGTCCCCGGTAGCTTGTTTCCTTCCCAGTATAAGAATTGGCTTGGTAGTTTGGTTTGCCCTGTTCCCATCATGCACTGGGACAGGAACAGACTAATTTGCATGTAGCCAGGTTCTGAGCTGGGATGGTGCAGTGAGCTAAAAAACGGTGATGGATCAAGCCCTGATCTTTGGACAGGGTAAGAGTGGTCTGCTTAATTCAGACACTCTGTTCATCACCACCCCTTTTTCTGAATCATTTTGTCCACCATAAGCGTGGAAGGGTATACTCAGATGTGAGTCCCTTGCTCATTGCACCATCAGGATTCAAGCAAGCCGGGCCGACGACGGCTGAAATGCCAGAAACCGGTCCCCGGTAGCTTGTTTCCTTCCCAGTATAAGAATTGGCTTGGTAGTTTGGTTTGCCCTGTTCCCATCATGCACTGGGACAGGAACAGACTAATTTGCATGTAGCCAGGTTCTGAGCTGGGATGGTGCAGTGAGCTAAAAAACGGTGATGGATCAAGCCCTGATCTTTGGACAGGGTAAGAGTGGTCTGCTTAATTCAGACACTCTGTTCATCACCACCCCTTTTTCTGAATCATTTTGTCCACCATAAGCGTGGAAGGGTATACTCAGATGTGAGTCCCTTGCTCATTGCACCATCAGGATTCAAGCAAGCCGGGCCGACGACGGCTGAAATGCCAGAAACCGGTCCCCGGTAGCTTGTTTCCTTCCCAGTATAAGAATTGGCTTGGTAGTTTGGTTTGCCCTGTTCCCATCATGCACTGGGACAGGAACAGACTAATTTGCATGTAGCCAGGTTCTGAGCTGGGATGGTGCAGTGAGCTAAAAAACGGTGATGGATCAAGCCCTGATCTTTGGACAGGGTAAGAGTGGTCTGCTTAATTCAGACACTCTGTTCATCACCACCCCTTTTTCTGAATCATTTTGTCCACCATAAGCGTGGAAGGGTATACTCAGATGTGAGTCCCTTGCTCATTGCACCATCAGGATTCAAGCAAGCCGGGCCGACGACGGCTGAAATGCCAGAAACCGGTCCCCGGTAGCTTGTTTCCTTCCCAGTATAAGAATTGGCTTGGTAGTTTGGTTTGCCCTGTTCCCATCATGCACTGGGACAGGAACAGACTAATTTGCATGTAGCCAGGTTCTGAGCTGGGATGGTGCAGTGAGCTAAAAAACGGTGATGGATCAAGCCCTGATCTTTGGACAGGGTAAGAGTGGTCTGCTTAATTCAGACACTCTGTTCATCACCACCCCTTTTTCTGAATCATTTTGTCCACCATAAGCGTGGAAGGGTATACTCAGATGTGAGTCCCTTGCTCATTGCACCATCAGGATTCAAGCAAGCCGGGCCGACGACGGCTGAAATGCCAGAAACCGGTCCCCGGTAGCTTGTTTCCTTCCCAGTATAAGAATTGGCTTGGTAGTTTGGTTTGCCCTGTTCCCATCATGCACTGGGACAGGAACAGACTAATTTGCATGTAGCCAGGTTCTGAGCTGGGATGGTGCAGTGAGCTAAAAAACGGTGATGGATCAAGCCCTGATCTTTGGACAGGGTAAGAGTGGTCTGCTTAATTCAGACACTCTGTTCATCACCACCCCTTTTTCTGAATCATTTTGTCCACCATAAGCGTGGAAGGGTATACTCAGATGTGAGTCCTTTGCTCATTGCACCATCAGGATTCAAGCAAGCCGGGCCGACGACGGCTGAAATGCCAGAAACCGGTCCCCGGTAGCTTGTTTCCTTCCCAGTATAAGAATTGGCTTGGTAGTTTGGTTTGCCCTGTTCCCATCATGCACTGGGACAGGAACAGACTAATTTGCATGTAGCCAGGTTCTGAGCTGGGATGGTGCAGTGAGCTAAAAAACGGTGATGGATCGAGCCCTGATCTTTGGACAGGGTAAGAGTGGTCTGCTTAATTCAGACACTCTGTTCATCACCACCCCTTTTTTCTGAATCATTTTGTCCACCATAAGCGTGGAAGGGTATACTCAGATGTGAGTCCCTTGCTCATTGCACCATCAGGATTCAAGCAAGCCGGGCCGACGACGGCTGAAATGCCAGAAACCGGTCCCCGGTAGCTTGTTTCCTTCCCAGTATAAGAATTGGCTTGGTAGTTTGGTTTGCCCTGTTCCCATCATGCACTGGGACAGGAACAGACTAATTTGCATGTAGCCAGGTTCTGAGCTGGGATGGTGCAGTGAGCTAAAAAACGGTGATGGATCAAGCCCTGATCTTTGGACAGGGTAAGAGTGGTCTGCTTAATTCAGACACTCTGTTCATCACCACCCCTTTTTCTGAATCATTTTGTCCACCATAAGCGTGGAAGGGTATACTCAGATGTGAGTCCCTTGCTCATTGCACCATCAGGATTCAAGCAAGCCGGGCCGACGACGGCTGAAATGCCAGAAACCGGTCCCCGGTAGCTTGTTTCCTTCCCAGTATAAGAATTGGCTTGGTAGTTTGGTTTGCCCTGTTCCCATCATGCACTGGGACAGGAACAGACTAATTTGCATGTAGCCAGGTTCTGAGCTGGGATGGTGCAGTGAGCTAAAAAACGGTGATGGATCAAGCCCTGATCTTTGGACAGGGTAAGAGTGGTCTGCTTAATTCAGACACTCTGTTCATCACCACCCCTTTTTCTGAATCATTTTGTCCACCATAAGCGTGGAAGGGTATACTCAGATGTGAGTCCCTTGCTCATTGCACCATCAGGATTCAAGCAAGCCGGGCCGACGACGGCTGAAATGCCAGAAACCTGTCCCCGGTAGCTTGTTTCCTTCCCAGTATAAGAATTGGCTTGGTAGTTTGGTTTGCCCTGTTCCCATCATGCACTGGGACAGGAACAGACTAATTTGCATGTAGCCAGGTTCTGAGCTGGGATGGTGCAGTGAGCTAAAAAACGGTGATGGATCAAGCCCTGATCTTTGGACAGGGTAAGAGACCAAACCCAACCAAATTCGCAAGAGAAAAAAGCTTCTTACATAGCAATTAAGGAATCGCAAAATTGTGATTCCTTAAATGCTATGGCAAAATAAGGATTTGCAAAATTTTGCACTTCCTTATTTTGCTACTTTTTCATACATTGCAAATGTGCAAAAATGGCCGTTTCCGATTCGCAAAGGCCGAAATTCGGCGAATTTCGGCCTTTGCGAATCGAAAATAGCTTCATACATATGGCCCATAATGATTTACACACCATGTCCAGCTTTGAGAGACTCCGCTTTACGGGGCAGCTGAAGTCTTAGAGTACAATGAGCATGGGACCCGCTTCCCACTTCTGGACATATCCATCATGCTTAGAGCACACCCACCCACCCAATATCGTCGTATAGTAAATAATGCCCCTAAACATGTGGCACTTAGCGTGCAAAGGATATGCAATGGGTGTTACAGTGGGCATTCTGTTGCAACACCCACTGCTTTTTGAGGCTGCCTCATAGGTACACGGTATGGGGCAGTTTCAAAAATGCCACTATGGAATATCTGGCCTTAATCAGGCTAAATGAGAAGAAATGTTTTTTTTCTCCTTGTATTTTGCTCTTTCCATGTGGACTGCATTCTGCAGGACACACAGAAACAGCAAATTGCCTGTAAAGATTGTTTTTGTGCAGAAAGGTGTCCCTTTCTGCCCATAAACAATCACCCCTTCAGCACAGGAACCCTGGCAACATAGTGTAAGGGTCCCTGCACTGGCGCTAGGCAGCTTCTTTAGCACCAGGGGAAAGGCAGGGTTGTGCTGCCTTCTTGTAAATATGGTGCATCCCTGCGTTTTCAAACTGGCTTCACTACATTTCCAGAATTTACTGTCTACCAGTATACAGTACACCCAGCAAACTTGTAATTTGAAAGTATATCAAGCATTACAGACAATAGAGCCGATATTAGGGCCTACACGACTTAACAAGCAGCAGAAATCTAGGCATTAAAAAAGAAACTTAGTCATTTAGAACGACCGAAGGTACCACAACACAACAACTAAAATAATTAGAATTCTTACTGCGCAGAGAACTGATTCAAAAACTCCATGCATCGACACTTATCCAGTATCATAAAACAAAGCAAATTCCATGTGGTCTTAGACTGGCGATCAAACCTATGCTTTTCAGATTTCAGTACAACAAACTTTTTTATAGAAAAATGGTTTGCCATTCTTAATAAATGCTCCTTGGATCTGATACTCCTATTAATTGCAGAGTTGTCTTGAGCCAACAAATAAATCGAGGAAGAGATCTACACCTAAAAACAAGAATTATCCTTTTTTCAACTCAATCCTACAAAAAGGAAGTGGCCCTTTGGTACTGGTCGATACTTGAGATGGAGGACGGCGTCTTTTCACTTCCTGACGTCCTATGGGGCGATTGCTTGCCGAACATCGCAACGGAAACTCAATGGCAAGTAACTATGGCTCTGCTATATAAAATAGTCAAACCTGCAAACTTACGGCAAAACCATTTGTTTACAATTCACAGGGCATACTGGTCTCCTCGCAGACTTTCAAAATGTAAAGCTGGCGGGCTGGTGGAATGCCCCAAATGCAGATGCCCCAACGAGGACGATCTGCATATGTTTGTGGACTGCCCGAACATTAGGGAGTTCTGGGAGGCCGTAAGTAATTGCCTATCACAAGCTGCAAATCAGAAGATAGAGGTAAGCTCTGAACTAATTATAACAGGAAGATATCATTTGCAGAGTAAGGATATGGATGACAAAGCTAAATTGGTTTTCTACCGGATTTGCCTCATCAGAAGAGAGCGTAGTGTCAGATACAGACATAGCAACGACATGGTTACCACACCCTCAGAGTAACAGAAATATTGAACAATTAGCAGAAAAAATACCACCCCCCAACACATCAGCATCAACCTCCACTTTTTTTATCTTCAAGTCTGGATGTGGACCGTCCACCAGAACTAATACTACGAAAACGACCAACATTGTCCACAAAACCCGGAGAGGAACAATAAAAATAAAGGGGCAGGAAAAATGTTCAGAGCAAACACAAGGTTTGATCATGAATCTATCATCTACAACACTGACTAAAAAACAAGAATCCATCTTGGAGAAAGGCACATCATTTGTACTGACCTACGCCACAAATTTGTTGGAAACAGAAATATCTATGTACAAATTGATGATTATTTCACTGGTTACGTCATCGTACCAACAAACCCTTCAAAAGAAGATCCAAGGCAAAAGGAATTCAAACCCAAAAGTACTTACGCTGCTCCAATGTCGCATAAGACGTTAGATACCTTTGAAACTTTAATCAGTAAAGACATCCAGACAATCAAGTTTTTGACTAATACATTTCCAAACCTATCAAAAACAGAGGCTAAAGTTTTAAGAACATTATCACAAATTCTCAATCTTACTTCCCAACAAGCTGACAAGGGAGGAGCTTTGGTAATAATGGATACAAGTTTATATGTCAAGAAAGTAAACTAACACCTCACAGATGATTCCGCGTATGTGTTACTGGAATGAGGCCCCACAAATTAGATCATGAAGACAACAACTAAGATTCTTGACAAAGGGGTGGAAATGGACAGGACTAACAACACAACAAGATCATTTTTACTGACCATATTTCCAAGAAGACCCAGATTATATAAGTCTACAAAAAATACACAAGGACCCTATTGATCCACCATATTGACCAATAGTTTTGGCATGTGGATCTTTGCTTGAACCATTGGGAAGATGTTTGGATTCTTTTTACAGCCATCTGTGCAACAATGGAAATCATACAAACAATACACAACTCATTTTTTGAAGCTTTTACATGATCTGCCACCAAACACACTGGCTAATTGCTGGTTATGCACCCTAGACGTAACATCACTATATTTCTCTATCCCAGGATTGGAAGCGTTGGAGTGGGCATTACTCCAACAACCTACATTTAAGGCAAATAAAATATCTTACTGGAAGTTCTTCACTTTTGTCTATATCAGTTATTTTACATGGCAAGATCAGTTTTATTTACAACAAAAGGGAACTTGAACTCCTCATCACCGCACTGAGATCCATTGTCTCGCATAATGTATAGTGGCAGTCTTAGATGTACATTTACTGATGGCTGCAAATGTGAGTGTGGCAGCAGGCTGCAGGGACTGCTTGTGGTCTGCCTGTGCCAGCGCGCTGCTTCTGTGGTCTTCTTGAGGCAGTGATCCCAGGTAAGCGCCTGCCAGTCCCAGCTTGTCCGTCTCTGTGCTAAGTGTATCACCCTTGGCTGCGCTGCTGAGCAGCTATGTGTCAGCCTGCCTGAAGTCACGTCCAATGTTCAAGCTAGGGCTCCTGCAGGGTATGTCACATCCTGCTGGCTCCAAGAGCGGGGAGTTTGTTCTTCAGGAAGGTGCCAAGGCGGCCACAAATAATTATGGGGCAGCGCCGTTGCTTGCACACGATGGCCGGGCCGCACAGACTAATATGTGAAGCATTGTCTGTGTCAAAGAAGGCAGAGATGGCACAGGCTGGCACAGTTTTAGGCAGAGGCTTAGACCCTGCGCTGCCATAGAGACGACTGTGACAGACTGTCAGAGCTTGACTTTGTTTATAGTATCAGAAGTGTGAGGCCGGACTGTTCAGGCTTGAATCTCTGCCAAGTGTATCCGGCGTGAAACTGATGATAGTGAGAGGAGGGCCCAGGCCAGCTTACTTGGATCCTGTGTTTGGCAGGTAGCAGTAGCATTACTCTTAGCCTCTGTGCCTGCACTCGCAGAGACAAGGAGGAGGCACTACAGGTGCGGTGCTTGATGTTTTTCGGCACCAGTAGCAGGGAGAGCACAAAGGGTCTTGTATAGTATACCCCCAACACATTCACAGTTCACCGGCTTAAAAGCGCTGGCCGGCCACACCACCAGTCTGAGGAGCTCAGCTCAGATGTGGCTGGCAGCAGGATTGGAGGGATGACGAGACGAAAGAGAAAGCCAGTGAGAGACTGACTGGCTAAATTGAGTTGGATTATTGAGAAAATCACATTAAACATTATTTTCATTAGTGCAGTTTCCACTGCAGGCATAAATGGTGTGGGGCCGGCATCATGTGGTGCACGCTGAACCTCATTGACGGTGCACTTTATTTAGGTAGCTTTGAAAAGGGACTTCGGCGCGCTAAATCTTGCCAAAAAACTATGTTTTCGAGGGTTCCCTAACCATCGAAACTGCTGCCAACAAGAGTGAGACCCTCCTTAGGAGAGGACACCTGCTTGTGACCCTCCATATCGAAGGCCCAATAAATGTGGCTGTTACGGCGGGATTTTTGATCTCTTATCAGATCACTATAGATCTAGATCCCAACTCAGGTCGACTGAACCTTTGTTACCTGTCATAGAATAAAAAGCAATCCACTACTAGGTTAATCAGTTTAAGACTCTACACAACTCTGAAGAACCACTTACTACGAATACGTTTTAAAAGTTTTATTATAAAGCCAAAGATAACTAGAGATACAAACATCTCAATATCAGGTTCAAAAGATACACTGGCATTAGTACAAACATGAACTCTCTAAATGCTCTTAGGCGACAGAAGAATACCACCAAAACTAATTCAAAGATTATCAAGGTTATAAGAATAGACACAAATTGTAACTTGTGCGACATTTACAAAAGGGAAAGAAAATCCAAATTAGACTGTCCCTACACTAGAATAAGTGACATCCCTACTTAGCAAGATCTTAACCTAAAAAAAAAAAAAGTGTCAGCCGTGGTGACTTCCAAAGAAGATCACTCACTTTCCCTTAGTCTTTGTTGTAAATCTGTGCATCGCAGTTATGCGCTATCTGCCTACCCATCCGCTCTCTTAGGTTCCTCAGGCCATCTGCTCTACCTCCACCCAGGGGTGCTGTCCCTAATACAAAATCACAATTACAGTAGAAACGCCCCTCAGAGACGCCTCTCACGTACACCCCTCACGTGGTGTCGGTTCTGGCTTTTTCCATGCTGATACTCCTCTGGGCTCATCGTTAGCGTTGACCTTGCTTCTCAGGCTCTTTTCCGGCAAGACGGTACCCCCCAGGAAATTCCTGAACCCTCCTCCAGGCCTGTGCCTGTCTCCCAGAACAGAGCTCTATTCATCACTCTCTTGATTGGAACCCCCTCGCACCTGCAAAAAGACACCCATGAAGTGGGCCCCAAATTCCGGCCTCCAGCTTATCTCACAAGTTGTAAACCTTCGAGCATGGTCCACGATTTATGCTCAACACGACCTGATTCTAACTAGCACATGCAGATCAAAAGAAAACGACCTTATCTCTTCAGGCCTACTTGAATTACATGAAACAGGCCTGTGCACACTATGAACCTTTATTTCTCAGCCTAAACAGTATTCTAACTTATTACACACAACTGGTTATAGGGAACACTTCTATAAAACGTATATTTTCAGTTCTATGATCAATAATACTTTGAATTATGACAACAGTAATCCATATCATGTGAAATTGTAAAGGCACGTATTCTTTCTCAGTGAACTGCCATGAGGCCTACATATTTCTACGTTTAGCAACATTACATTCTCCTCTGCAACAGCCACATAACATGGAATTTAATATCATTCTAACATCTCTAAACACTCCTACATTAGCTTTTCATACTGGTATATGCACTCTGTATTAATTAAACACTCTTATATGTATGCACTCTATAAATTCGACACTCTTATATGTATGCACTCTATAAATTCGAAACTCTTATATGTTCCTTTAACTAAACTGGTGCAACGTGCTTATAAATATGGTACACCTCTACATTTTACTTAATTTGCGCTCTCTCAGTTCCCCCCTTTGATGACCTTTAGAGGTCATCACCATCACAACACCATCCCTGAGGGTGTGAATTGAATCAAACAGAACTCGTTGCAGTGCTCCCTCGCTTCATCATCTCTAGAGCCCTTAGACTCCTGTACTGGTTATCCTGCATCACAGCTAACCTCTGCTCCTGTTCTCTCATGGATCTTTGCAACCTATTTGATCTATACCATTGATACAACCGCACCAACCCCCACAATGTGATTACACAAATCACTATTATGATGATAGGTTTCAGTATGTACCAAATTAAACCCTTCCCTGGGTTGGCAAACCAACCTCCAACTTTACCCATTCCATGACCCACTTTTTCCCACACATTCACCTGTGTCAGATCCTCAATCTCATGATGAATTTCAGTGATGTTCTGTATATATTTTTCAAGAGGTTTTGAATTGTCTGGAATGTAAGTGCAACATTCCTGGACCTTCAAAGCCTTACAGACTCCTCCCTCTTTGGCTAACAGAACGTCTAAAGCAAGTCGGTTCTGGAGAACCATTGCCCTTATCGATTGCATCTCTCCCTCCACCAGCATTAGTGATCTAGCAGTGCTGGCAGACAACCTATCTACAACTGTTGCCAATCTCCTAATCTTGACATCATTCAGTATTATCCCTAAAAGAGGGAACAAAGCACCAAATACGTCTCCAATTACCTCATCATTGCTTACATCCCTACATCCCTTCTCCCTCTGGCTTGAGTTCCTCCCTCTATGATTTCTAGATCCTTAGAATGGTATAGTTTGGGGAAGACAATTGCTAAATAACATGATCCGTACCAATTATCCGGTAGTTTCACGTATGCATTTCTTCCACAGACAAAATATACATTCGGGATCACCTGCATTCCCTTCACAAAATCCTTTGTATAGTATTCTATTTGGAAAGTATGTTCACAACTTACTTCTCCCACAAACACATTCTCATAGTAGGTTTTACCCCTGTATATACATAGTTTCCCTCTTTGCACTCGATCTAAAGCTATTGGACCATTACTACCCTTCCTTTTGTGTGACTTTTCCTCCTCGGTCCAATCTGTTTTCCATTGGCCCGAAGCCTTTAGGATCTTCTGCCTCCTATATCGATCATCCGCCCTATAAACTTTTTCTCAATTTCTGACACTTTACAAGTCAAATTATTTCTTCGGGCATATGAAGTATCCAGCGTTCTCCAAGGAATGAAACATTTCCTTAATCGATCGTCACTCTTATAGTAATCCCACTTGTTCATGTGTTTGTAGGCCAGGACCTCTGGTAAAACAGCGTCAAAGTTTGAAAAATAGTACGCAAAGCTATCGCGTCCATAAAATATACTAAGCAACAAACTACATGTGATTCCATAAGTCAATGGAAGATGATGGTACCTAATACCTTCGTCTACAGAAGCTGGCAATTGCATGCAGACATAGCAGTCCTTTGCATCCATAGCATCAATGTATTCATAAAGTAATTTAGCATATGCATTTGATTTGAAATTTCCTTGTGATTCATCTACGTGCAGCCTACGAGCTTCTGCTGCTAGCAAAGCTTTGTCTTTCTCTGTATTGTCCCCCTTTTGACCAGCAGTAGTAGGTTTTGGTATCACTACAACTTTTGCTTCTTTTGTTGCCTTCCCTTCATTTTCATGTCCCACTATATATGATACAGTAACTACTAAAACTATAAAAAAAATTACTCCCACTAAAAGTGTGCCTACTATGCATTTTGCTTTGCGGTTCGGGTTGCCGGCCTCCATGATCTCAAGACAGTGTAGTTCTATTTTTCTGCCACAACACAAAGTCTCTTTTCTCTGCTCCTTCAACAGTGTTTGCTTTGCTTATTCTGTCTTTTCGAACCACACCTGGAAGCTGATAATCCCTTTTGCAAGATCTGTCTTTTGAATTATAGCAACAGACAACCCTAGCCCTTCTCCGTCCACTAAATGGAAAAGTCCCTAAATTTCTTCTTCTTCCACTTGGCGCTAGGTTATCTTCTCAATCTGTTTATTTACAAAGTCTTTAACAGTCTGTAATCATGCGTATTCCAGCGGCTCTAATCACGTATTCTAAAATTTCTAAGCGAAGAATGATCTCCTCGAGTGCTGGTATCATTGGACCAAAAGTCGGAAATTCTACTCTGTTTAAAACCAGTTCTTTTATTCTGCTCAGATAAGGAGGATTGGGGACAGTGAGTGTCAGCAACCCTTCGATCTCAAGTCCAGGTACCAACAACACCACTTCCAATGTTATGATTGGGTCAGTACTGGTCACTGTCACTTCCCTCACCCTCCCGGATCTCCGTGCACTAGACATCTGCTGCTAGGTAGGTCCACTCAGGAGTGGCGTATCTTCTGCAGGGCACTCGCACCCTCCTTGTTCTTCTTGGACCCTCCTGTTCTTGATTCTGAGCACCTTCGTCCAGATCTGAGTCTTCAGATATAGGAGCAAGAGTTCTCTCTGGAGTTGGCTTCAAGCTCAGCCTCTTCTTCCTTTCAGGCCAACTAGCTTCTCCACGCCTTGTTCTCCTATTTCTTGTCCTCACACTCGGTTCTTGATCACTTTTGGCTTGATCAGTGTCTGAGCCGTATTCACAGCAACTTTCTCCTTCTGTGGCAACTTCAGTTTCACTGTCGTCTTGTCTTTCTTCCACTTGGTCTGAAGCACTCCCAGCTTCCTCCGACACCCCCACATCTTGACTGATCCCCTCTAGTGGTTCGCCGTCCACAGCTGGATTTTCATCTGTGAGAGGAGCTGTTTCTTCCAGGGGTGCTGGAACTCTTCGAGTATGGGAGGCGTGAATCCAATTTGGCAGCCCTCTACACTTCACGGCAGTATTTGTTGTCAGAATTATCTGGTAGGGCCCCTTCCAGCGCACGTCTAGGCAGTTCTTCCGGACGTGCTTCTTCACCAGCACCCAGTCACCAGGGCACAGGTCGTGACATAGGTCTCTGGAAGATGGAATTTCAGCAGCCTGCACCTGAAGAGACACAGAATGAATAACATCAGAAAGTCCCCTGCAATAATCCAGGATCAGATCATCTGTGATATTCAACAAAGCTGTAGTTGGAACAGATGGAAGTCTCATTGCCCGCCCCATTAGAACCTCGTGTTCGGAGAGGCCTGTTCTCCTGCCTGGTGTGCTACGTATACTCATGAATACCAAGGGCAGAGCATCAGGCCAGCTTAAGGACGTCGATGAACACACTTTGGCCATTCGGGATTTTATAGTTCCATTTATCTGCTCCACGATTCCCGAAGCCTCTGGTCGATAGCTACAGTGCAACTTCTGATCAATATTTAATGCAGAGCAAAGCATCTTCACAACTTCACTGTTGAAATGTGTCCCTCTGTCTGATTCCAAAGAGGTCGGCACCCCGAAGCGTGGTATTAACTCTCTAAGCAACAACTTTGCTACTGTGAGTGTATCGCACCTGCGTGTAGGGTATGTCTCGACCCATCTCGAAAATATGCATACAACCACCAGAACATACCTGAGGCGGTTGCATTTTGGCATCTCAATAAAGTCTAATTGCATTCGGTTGAAAGGCCCACCAGACCTCCCAATGTGACTCAGTGTAACTGGTGTCCTTTTCCCTACGTTCAATTGCTGACACGTTACACACCTTTGACACACTGCTTCTGCGGCTACTCTAAACTTTGGGTTGTACCAAGTCTGCCTAAATACCTGCAGCATGGCATCTCTTCCTAAATGTACTGGACCATGTATCTGTCGTGCCATTGGACTCACTAATTCATTTGGTAATACTGCCCTTCCATCTGCTGAAATCTACAAATCCATTTCACTTTTTACACAACCTGCAGTTTCCCATGCCTTTTTCTCAAAATCTGATGCGTTCTCTTGCATGCCTTTTAAATCCTCCCAAGTATCAACTGTTTCTAGCATCATGTTTAACTCTGTCTTTTCCTGTGTCCCACCCACTTCCACTTCCGTGAAAGAGTATCCTTGCTCCGCACAGTAGCGAGCAACCTCGTCGGCATAACGATTTCCTTGGGACACAAAATCTGTACCTTTGGTGTGTGCTGCACATTTAACAATGGCAATTGCTGCCGGACCTTGTAACGCTTCTAACAATAGTCGCACAAACTCCCCATTTCGAATAGGCGAACCTGAGGAGGTCATGTAACCTCTCTGAGACCACAATTGCCCAAAGTCATGAACTACACCGAAACCATATTGGCTATCTGTGTAAATGGTGACTCGAATTTTGCTACCTGCTAAACAGGCACATGTCAATGCAATGATTTCGGCTACCTGAGCGGAGTGTACTCCTTCCAGGCAAGCGGCCTCCACAACCCCAGTAATGGTGCAAACAGCATAAGCTGCTCTCAACTGACCAGTATCATCTCTTACACATGAGCCATCAACAAAGAAAATTTCATCAGGTCAGTCAACGGCTCATCCACAATATCTGGTCTTGCCTTGGTGCATGGTTCAGTCACATCAAGGCAATCGTGATCTTCACATTCTTCGTCTTCTATATCATTAGGAAGTGGCATCAAAGTGGCAGGATTCAAAACAGAGCACCTCTTAAGGGTCACGTTCTCCGCAGCAAGAATAACTTGCTCGTAGCGCGTGAGCCTATTATTGGTCAAGTGCTGTGTCTTGGTCCTGGTCATTAACAGTTCTACAGAATGAGGTACATACACCACTAATTGATGTCCCATCACAATGCTTTCACACCTTTCAATGCTGACACCCGTTGCAGCAACGGATTTGAGACATCCGGGCAACGCTGCGGCTACTGGGTCTAAAGTAGCCGAAAAATATGCAACTGGTCTACGGGCATTTCCATGAATTTGTGCTAGGACTGACAAAGCACAACCTTCTCTTTCGCAACAGTAAAGTAAAAATGGTTTTTCATAATCTGGCATTCCCAAAGCTGGAGCACGGCACAAGTCCTCTCTCAGCTGTAGGAACGACATCAAGCAATCCTTGTCCCATGGTACCGGATCACTCACCTCCTTGTGCGTCAGTTTTTGTAAGGGTTTTGCTTTCAGGGAAAAGTTAGCTATCCACTGTCGGCAATAACCAACCATTCCTAAGAACATCCTGACCTCTCTTTGTGTCGTAGGCAAATTCATCTTCATGATCGCCTCTATCCTGTCTGGTGACACCTTCCGCTTTCCTTTTTCAATTCGGTGACCCAAGTACTGTACTTCTGTCAGACAGTACTGCAATTTGCTCTGAGACACCTTATGCCCATTTTCAGCTAAATGGTTCAGCAAGGCGATGGTGTCTATCTTACAAGCTTCTTCTGTTCCTGACGCAACAAGTAGGTCATCTATGTACTGAACTTGAACCGAGTTCTGTGGTAGTACTAGACTTTCAAGATTTTTCTTCAGTAGCTGGTTGAAAATCGATGAGCTTTCTGTATACCCCTGTGGGATACGACACCATGTTAAGACACGATTTTCCAGCTTAAATGCAAAAAGAAACTGGCTCTCCTCATCTAATGGAATTGAAAAGAAAGCCTGGCAAAGATCTATCACTGTGAACCACTCAGCTTGGAATGGTTTCTGAAACAATATCACTGATGGATTCGGTACCACTGGACAACATGAAACAACTATGCTATTAACCCTTCGAAGATCCTGTACTATTCTTTATTTCCCGCTAGGTTTCTGCAAACCCATAATCGGGGAGTTGCATGGACTACCCACGATTTCCTTCAGTATTCCCTGCTTAATCATGGAGTCGATCACGGGTTTTATTCCTGCAATCGTCTCCGGGGTCAATTTGTATTGAGGTGTTCTTGGATATTCAACATTTGGTTTTATCATTATTTTCACTGGTTCTACTCCTTTAATCAATCCTATCTCTTCTCCAGTGAAATCCCATACTTCAGATGACACAGTATCTCTTAAGTCCCAAGGGAGCTCTTCCACCGTCAGGGTAGGATACAGTTCTACGCAAACTCTTGAATTTGCAACTTTAAAGGTGGCATCCTCGTCGTTAGTCTGTACCTCTACTCCCTGAGGCGTGCAGTATATTGTGCAATTTAGTTTGCACAATAAGTCTCTTCCTAACAGACACACAGGGCTAGAATCACATACTACAAACTGATGTTCATCGCTGTAGTTTCCTATCCTCACTAGCACTGGTTCCGTCAAAGGGTTAGTCATTCTCCTATTTGCGACTCCTACCACTTGAATTGTTTCCCCTGACATTGGCAGATCCGGAACCACGGCTGATCTCAAAGTTGATCGAGTAGCTCCGGTATCTACTAAGAATGTTTTAGGACACCCCGCCACCTCAGCCTCAACAAACGGTCCTCTTTGGTCCACCTCTAGAACTGCCCCGAGGGTACAGTCCTCCTCTCTACTCACACGCCGTCCAGTCAGTGGATCAACGTAGTAACACTCTTCTCCTCCTACTAAAAGAGGCATTTGTCTATAGGTCTTGCCCCCTGTCATAATCTTTGGTGGTTGCGGGAACTGAGCTCGAGGAGCCGAAGTCCCCCCTTTGGCCACCTTACCCTTTGGTACTGTCACCCCTTGGACTGGAACGGTCTGAACTTCCTCCTCCTCTACTTCCAGTTCTCCATTTTCAGGGTTATAGGGACACTCGCGTTTCCAATGTCCCACCTGGTGACACTGGTGACACTTTGTCGTCTTTTTCAATGTAGCAAAGTCTATTCTAGGTCTCGGATTTTCCTCGTTGTCTCTATTCTGACTATTTGATCTCCTTCCCATCGTCCCTGTTCCCTGTTGCTGCTGTCCACCCTTTCCAGCCGACTGCATCTGAACCATCATCAACTTCTCCTTAAGTTTCTTTGCTTTGGAATCTATTTCATCACTGCAATACCTTGCATATCTCAAAATTTCATCCAATGGCTTGTTTTGCCAGCAAATTAAGTGTTGCTGAATCATCAAACAAATATCAGGTCTCAACCCCAAAACGAACTTCGATACAAACTGTCCTATGTCTTTGGGATCCATTACATCTAATCCACTGTATTGTTTGAACGTTTTCAGCAATCGCTCATAAAATTCATGGACTGTCTCCTTGGGTTCCTGTCTAGTTCGGTCTATTTTCACCCAATCTATATCCTGTGGTGGCACCTTATCTTTCAGCCATGTCATCACCTTTTCATATTTTATCATTACTCTTTCTGACGGACCATTAGTACGAGCATCTCTTGTTGGTTCTGCTGTGGGCCATTCGACACTAACTTTGCATGCTGTCCACAAGTCTCCTGGGACCACAATGTCGAATAAAGTGTTCATGTCAATCCACAGTACTTTAGAAATCTTAACAATCCTCTCTACCTGTTTGTACCATTCTACAGGATTCTCTCTTAACTTCGGAAATGAGTTGGTAAACGCAGCCAAATCTCCCCTACTCCAGGGCACATGTACATAACTCCCATTCGCTATTTCTCGCGAAGGGAATGCCTCCATCCGCAGTGGCCCTCCCTCCGGGGACGTCACAATCGCGCTCCGCCTGACAGTCCCTTTCTTGGACCACCTTTCCTCCCATTTATCCAGATCTCTCCATGCTCTTATTCCTGTGATCAGTTCCCTTATGTGTGTTTTTAATCCAATTGTCCTCCTCTCATCCAGGTCCTGATCTGAATAATGCAACCTATGGTTACCCTGTAATGCCTTTGTTCTCGACAAGTCTACCATATACTTATCTGCCAGTTTAGTCAATTTCTCGTGAGTTGCTCTTGCCTTCCGAGTAATATCCTTTGCTATAAACAGCACCTCATCTTGCTCGTACATGTCAATCCTTTCTAAAGGCAACGTACCATCTATTATCTTGTCCAGGTCAGATTTTAAACCGGTCACATCGAGCCTTTTTGCCTTTATCACAGCTTTCAGTGTGCTGTCTCTAGAGAGCCCATTTACGTCTCTCCCATCACAGCTCTGAGTCCTACGTCTGGGCTCAGGCGTGTTATGGGGAGCCCTCCCATGCTCCCATCCCTCCAGGTCCCATGCAGTTCTATTCTCTCTTGGTATATGGTGAAACACTTCTCTACTTCCCATAGTCCCACATTTCCCATTCTGCCTGGGTTCTCTAGGTACATGGTAAGACACTCCATTATTCCCCATGCTTTCGCGATTCCCCTGCTGTCCATGATCGCTCGACGCATGGCAAGACCCTTCGCGGCTCCCCATGTTCCCGCGATCCCGCTCCTGCCCATGATCGCTTGACGCATGGTGAGACACCTCGTGGGTCCCCATGTTCCCGTGATCCCGATCCTGCCCCTGATCGCTTGACGCATGGTGAGACACCTCGTGGCTCCCCATGTTCCCGTGATTCCAATGCTGTATGTTATCGCCAGGTGCATGGAGGGTGCACTTAAAGCTATCCCTGTACTCTTGCGTCCTTCGGTCACCCTCACTGTGAATGAGACGAGACGCCCTTCCACACTCTGTACTTCTACCTTCTTGCTCCTGCCTACTTCCACCGTGGATATGACAGGTAGCTCCTCTACTCTCCTGACTCTTACTGTCCCACTCCTGACCGCTTTCGCTAGCCCCGCAGTGAGACAATGTCCCATTTCCTCGACTTCCCCATTCAGCTTCCGCTCTTGACCTGTTACTCTGTGTTTCTGTGGCAGCATCCCATTCCCTCAAGTCAGCCCTCAACTCCTTAAAGGATTTCGGCCGTGGTCCTCTCAGATCCATCGGTCCTCTCTGACCCCCCTGTTCTGTTACGGGATCCACTGCTGAATTCAATGGGGTGCTCCATTTTGTTGGTCCCGGCAATTGCCTCCAGGCATTTGTCATGTTGTTCCTTCTTTCCATTTCAGCTCTTTCTCTGTCTAACCATACCTGTTCCTCCTCTCGCACTTTCTCTGGGTTATAAACCGACACTATAGGACCTATGGTAACGGGTACTTGAAGAGCATCTGGCAATCCATGAGACTCAACACACTCCGTTGCTGGCACCTTCTGCACCACAAACCTTCCGACTACCCTCTGTACAGGACTAGGTTGAGGTGTTTCCTCACCTCTGGTAGGTACCCGATCCGTTGTAGGGAGTGGTCTATTCTCCTCTATGCCAACCCTATCTTCCCTTGGGAGCTCGATACCTTCCACCTCCCTATTGTACGGAGGCGGTCTATCTATCAACAACCTATTTATTAGGCTATCCTCTGACTCGCTCTCGTCATCCTCCTCTGGGATTCTCTTTTCTCCTGTAACCTCTCTCACTGGGTACAACTTATCCACTTCAATAGTCTGTACCCTCCATTTCTTGGTTTCCGCATCCCATTTGGTATCTTGTACTGCTCTTACCGATCGTCTCACCCTTTCTTGACGCCTGTTCTGATTCCTGTCGTGCGCCGACCTAATCCACGCATTAAGGGCCTCAAACTGTGTTGGTCTAGGCAAAGGTCTCAATGAAGACATAACTGCTTTTAGCTGGTGCAACACTTCTAATCTAAACGTTCCGTATTTCGGAAAAGTCAGTTCCTCGTTCCCTTCTGTAATCTTACTCCAAGTACTATGCCACAATATAGTATGCAACCCAACATTCGTAGCCATATAATGAGCTGGTGTACCCTCTGGCGGGGCCTCTTCCCCGTAATAAGATTCTCTCCTTTTTCTCTTAAAGATCGCTCTCAAGCATTTAAAACACTTCATGTTCAAAATCTACAATTTTCCTTATTTCCCTGCGTTCGTTTACTTCCTGATGACAATCCACCAATCCCAGCGCGGCTCTCGCTAACCAGTCTATCCCAGCGCGGCTTCACACCAACCGGCCTATCACAGTGCGGTTCGCGTCAACCGGCCTATCACAGCGCGGTTTCACACCAACCGGCCTATCACAGCGCGGCTCTCTCTGACGTCACTCGTTTCCCCTTCGCAGCAGTTCCCCTCCTCTCTCAGCTCGTCTCCCGGTCATGCATGCGTCCCATTCATACCCTGAAAAATGATTACTTCCGACCAAGCGATCACTTTCCTTGACTGTACGCCCACAGTCTAACTGTAATTGTCACCTTAACTGATGAAATGTCTTTCCGTGAACGTCTAGACAATCGCCTTGACTGATAGGTTACTTACACACAGTAACTTCCGACCTGCGTCCTTTACCCATACACTCACTCTTGCGTTCCCCCTATCACGGTCCTGCGGGCGATCAATGGTACCTCATGACCCCCTTTACAATGGTCGACAATTACTCTGGATGTTCGATACACCCGAACCACTTAAGCTCTTCTCTGAACTTAAGATTTTCACCAGGTTGCGCGCGCTCACAACCCTCCCTCAATCACACTACAGGCATTCAACTCCGCATGACATTACAATACAGATACAACACAAAACACCGCAATCTGACAACGCATGACCCTTATTATACTCACTCTCGTCCGACTCTGCTGCTTTTCTCTCGCACCGTCAGCACCTTCTTCTGCAGGCGATTCTTCTGCTGCTCATCTCTCGATCTCTAGGGGCCTCGGGGTAATCTTAACCTAGTCTAGATCACCTTCCTCTAGAAGGTAACCATCCTAATCTGCTACCAACTGTTATGGCTGGATTTTTGATCTCTTATCAGATCACTATAGATCTAGATCCCAACTCAGGTCGACTGAACCTTTGTTACCTGTCATAGAATAAAAAGCAATCCACTACTAGGTTAATCAGTTTAAGACTCTACACAACTCTGAAGAACCACTTACTACGAATACGTTTTAAAAGTTTTATTATAAAGCCAAAGATAACTGGAGATACAAACATCTCAATATAAGGTTCAAAAGATATACTGGCATTAGTACAAACATGAATTCTCTAAATGCTCTTAGGCGACAGACGAATACCACCAAAACTAATTCAAAGATTATCAAGGTTGCAAGAATAGACACAAATTGTAACTTGTGCGACATTTACAAAAGGGAAAGAAAATCCAAATTAGACTGTCCCTACACTAGACTAAGTGACATCCCTACTTAGCAAGATCTTAACCTAAAAAAAAAAAAAGTGTCAGCCGTGGTGACTTCCAAAGAAGATCACTCACTTTCCCTTAGTCTTTGTTGTAAATCTGTGCATCGCAGTTATGTGCTATCTGACTACCCATCCGCTCTCTTAGGTTCCTCAGGCCATCTGCTCTACCTCCACCCAGGGGTGCTGTCCCTAATACAAAATCACAATTACAGTAGAAACGCCCGTCAGAGACGCCTCTCACGTACACCCCTCACGTGGTGTCGGTTCTGGCTTTTTCCATGCTGATACTCCTCTGGGCTCATCGTTAGCGTTGACCTTGCTTCTCAGGCTCTTCTCCGGCAAGACGGTACCCCCCAGGAAATTCCTGAACCCTCCTCCAGGCCTGTGCCTGTCTCCCAGAACAAAGCATCACTCTCTTGATTGGAACCCCCTTGCACCTGCAAACAGACACCCATGAAGTGGGCCCCAAATTCCGGCCTCCAGCTTATCTCACAAGTCGTAAACCTTCGAGCATGGTCCACGATTTATGCTTAACACGACCTGATTCTAACTAGCACATGCAGATCAAAAGAAAACAACCTTATCTCTTCAGGCCTACTAGAATTACATGAAACAGGCCTGTGCACACTATGAACCTTTATTTCTCAGCCTAAACAGTATTCTAACTTATTACACACAACTGGTTATAGGGAACACTTCTATAAAACGTATATTTTCAGTTCTATGATCAATAATACTTTGAATTATGACAACAGTAATCCATATCATGTGAAATTGTAAAGGCACGTATTCTTTCTCAGTGAACTGCCATGAGGCCTACACATTTCTACGTTTAGCAACATTACATTCTCCTCTGCAACAGCCACATAACATGGAATTTAATATCATTCTAACATCTCTAAACACTCCTACATTAGATTTTCATACTGGTATATGCACTCTGTATTAATTAAACACTCTTATATGTATGCACTCTATAAATTCGACACTCTTATATGTATGCACTCTATAAATTCGACACTCTTATATGTTCCTTTAACTAAACTGGTGCAACGTGCTTGTAAATATGGTACACCTCTACATTTTACTTAATTTGCGCTCTCTCGTG